>NC_089791.1:19653387-19695887 GCF_040412425.1 Macrobrachium rosenbergii
TTTACTTTCATCTTTCCGATTAAAAAATAAACGAATTAGAGGCATGCAGTCAGAATTTCCGATCCTTTGGGCCTAATATATAAAAAAATTAACTTGAAAGTCGAATTTCTATAAGTATTTCAGCATCCTTGATTAAATCGTGCAACGTTATTTATCCACGACGGAAAATCCTACGCGAATACTAGGACATAAAGTTTTGGGGTCAAATATATAACATATAGTTTAAGCTCAAATATAAAACATATCCTCGAATATGACCAAACTCTTAATTACGAGTAAGACCCGACTCTCACTCCTCCAAATTTTGGTTTCATTTTCGTGACTAGCGGCCCAAAACACTACATTATCTCTAGTTTGCAAGAAAATTCCCATGCTACTCACTCCGTCGGCCTTCGCATGCAAATGAAAATAATCATTTTTGCATCAGACGGCAAAGTCGCAATACAGATCTTTCGAAGCACAGCCAACCCGAGATAAGACTCTTCTGCCTTGCACAAACACAGCTCAGTCAAGCAACTGCAAATGGACTACTGTATCACAATAACCAATTTCCTGCTGTTTTAATTGTCCATCATTTCAGCTAATGACTCTCCTTTAGCTCGTATGATTACCTTGGTCTGAAGCCCGCCCACCCCCGTCTCCCTACCACCTAACCACGCCCTCCCCCCTTCCCTGGGACCCCATCCCACCCACTCTCATCTTATCAATAGCATGGCCGTAACGACAGGGGGAATCTATTATAGCTTCACGCTTCATAAATCCCAATGCTTCAGGAGCTTCGAGATTCTTTGCAGCCTTCTTGTCTTGTCTCTCATTCCGTCTCGAACCTCCGCCCCCACCTCTCCCCCCTCCCCATCACCTTTCCCCTTATCTAATCCCTCCCTATACCTAGCAACCTACTATACAACCCATCCTCCGACCAAGATGCCCCGTGGCATCGCGTAACCTCCCCAGTACCCTCATCCTTCCATCCCGTCCTAATCCTAATAAAGATTTCAGGAAGATTCGACAGCAATGTCTTCATTTGTGGCCAGTTTGAGATAGCACATGAAGTAACACATAAAATACTGCAGTGTGCTGGATCTTCGAATAACAATGCAACGGGCTTCACTGAACACTAAATTTGTGCACGGTAAAAACAGTGAATGAGGGATTATCAAATTATTCTTTTTTTCTTCTTCTAAGAAAGCATTACACAGGTGGGACTTATTCAGGATAACGAGGTAAAAATAGAGGAGGTTGACAACCATACATTGATTCGTTGGAGGTCTTGAAAATAAATAAGAGGTGGAAACCACCTCTTTAAAATGATTGATCTTTTGTGTTCCCTCCTTCAATGAAAATGGATGGAGGATCCCAAGTTGTACCTTCCTTCGATAACTTCCTCCCTTTTATAGTAGATGGGAATCTGTCAAAAGGTCTTACACCCCTTTTTTTTAATATGGTTTGAACATACCAGGATGTACAGCGCTTGGAAGTTCGCTGAAGTTGCTTTAAGCAAAAATAAAAGTAAATTGACACAATAAATTTGCTTTTGTCGAAACAGACATAAATCTATTCACACACACACACACACACACACATATATATATATGTATATATATGTATGTATGTATACACACACACACACATATATATATACAGTTTATATATATATATTTGGAGTATACATATATATATTTGGATACTCAGTTATAACCATACATGGAATACTCAAGAACAACTATCCATTTAATATTAATAAATGACAAATACCAAGCGAGCGATAAAAAAGGCGTAAACATCCCGGCAAAGGACATCGTAATATGCCATGTGCATACGCGGTTGCACCGAGGACATCCTGCACGGCATACCAAAGGACCTCGGGGAAGGATATCACATGGCCCATCAAGGCGAATAAAATTAAGGGGAAAAAAAGGGGCCTAAAAAGGCAAACACCACAAGCAGCCCTCCTCCTCCCTCCCTGTCCCTTCGGCCGCACGCTGGGGTCCTTCGGGGCAGACCTAAACTCCCACAGGAATCTCAAAGCATCCTGAGGACTCTCACAAAAGTCAAAGTGGAATGGTGCACAATTTACAACTGAGGAGACTTCCTCCGCAAATCTGATGGACGGAACCCCGCTAATGGGAACCCTCCGGCCGAGCCTGCTGTCACACGGGCGCATAAAAGTAACGCATTAAAAGTACATTCGAGGCGGATATTAATTATGAGCCTCGCCGGAGTTTGGCTAATTATGAAGAGTAACGTCTAGACGCCAGAACGCATCCTGATAAACGGGGTTTCTGGCGCGTAGTTATGGCCCAGGGCCCACAAAAAGGACAATTACGGGAAGACTTTACGCCACTGGAGAGCTTCTGGTGTCATGATAGCGGAGGTGAAGAGGAGATTAGTTGGGAAGGTCGAAGAAGGAGGAGGAAAGAGGAGGAACACCAACTTCCACGAGAAAATAGAACCCGAAAATAACACTGACGCCCGGACAAAGCTTCAGCCGTAACAATACTGCGTGGTGTCGTAATGGGAATTTATGGCGGTTTGGGTTATAGTCGGAGAATGCTACGGCAGAGTCGGCATTATCCACGCCACCCTCTACTTCAGCACATCTTTTGCCCCCCTGATAGTGAGAGCAATGGTGGCAACTGTGTATGATGTGTACGAAATCACAGCACAATATCTGGAATGAATGA
The DNA here is from genome assembly GCF_040412425.1 of Macrobrachium rosenbergii. NCBI lineage: Eukaryota > Metazoa > Arthropoda > Malacostraca > Decapoda > Palaemonidae > Macrobrachium > Macrobrachium rosenbergii. The sequence continues at coordinate 19,656,072 of NC_089791.1, forward strand.
AGCCAGCCTTAAAGAAAGGTAAGGCCATCATTCTGAGTGAAGATTACCACACTTAAATACAGATTAATCTGCCTACTGAGGAAGATGTCTGATCGAACTGGTTGCTATAGTAATACAGGCAAACCTTGGAAATCTTCTATAATGCATACCGGTGAGATTGGGATGCGGATCATGCACGCATAAAAAAGTTTGATTGTACTGCTTTACTTCAATCAATAACACATACAGCCCAAATGAACGGAATTACGAGGTCCCTCATAAACAATTTTCTTAACCAGTCAGTGAACAACTAAGAAAAACTACTGTATTACATCAACAACACTTAAAACCTGAAGAAATTCAACTACGCAATCCTCCTGCGAATATTTTCATTGCCATTCGATTAACAACGAAGATAACTGTCATTGTTGAATCAGCAAAAATAACGCACGTTTATCACTGCTGAAGCAACATCACAAGCAAAAAAAAAAAAAAAAAAAAAAAAAAGGCTTCAGTATTATCGCATCGCGGCCTTGGGTTACACGGTTCCCTGACCTCGCATATCTTCTTCATCATGACTGATAGAGCGAGGTACACACTCACACTTACACGAACATACACACACACACATAGCACGCCTTATCTCCTTTACATACAATGCAAATCAAAGGGAAGGAAGTAAGAGAGAGAGAGAGAGAGAGAGAGAGAGAGAGAGAGAGAGAGAGAGAGAGAGAGAGATCAACTTCCACCCGCCAGTAACATTTTTATGCTCGTCCTTGGTGGAAAAGGTTAGTCAATAAAAGCGATACTATCGCGATGCCTCAGGACGATATGTCATAGTAAGACACATATGTTCCTTCTCTATTATTTACATTGGTCGTAAAAGCGACGAAGAGGAAAAGGAGATGCAACGAAGAAAACTGATAAAGGGCTTATCCGCGATAAATATGGGCAAAGGCTGTAACGTGATATAAAAGGACAAACGTAGAGGAAGAAGGAGCCAAAGTTGGGAGGGAAAAGAAAAACACGGACAAACTACGATCCTGAGCTTAATCCATCTAGCGATTCTATAGTATCGTCTTAATGTTTCGACGTTTACTCGCCAATTACACTGTGAGATAAATAGGGAGTATTTTTTAATTACATGTAAAATATCCCAAGTGTGGAATACGCTCAAACTGTAATGAAATATGAATCACTTTTTAATTGCATGCAAAATATCCCAAATATGGAAATACGCTCAAACTGTAATGAAATAAGTACAACTTAAATACTGCCACAAATCAAGAAAATGCAGTGCACTCAAATATATACATACATACATACACACACATATATATATATATATATATATACACACATATATATATATATAGATGTTTCATTTTGTCTTGCCACTAAACAAACATAAAGGCAATCCTACTATCTTATAGACAAAGGGACATACAAAAAATAACCAATCTCACAAATCCAAAATCATCTCATCAGAAAAAGGGAAAGGCGACGTGACACCAAGACTACAGATCAGGTAAGCAAGTGATACAGATAAACAGAAAACTACGAAAATATAAAGATAGGAGACAATACATTACACAACTTCTCTAAAACCCAGTAAGCCCTGCATGTGTGCCTGAACCTAAAAATAAGCCCTATAAAGTAACTTATCTGCGGCTGTCTCAACATTAATATGTTTCCACAAGGAGCCTCAGCAGCGAGCCATCACAGCATCAAAGCAAGTGATCAGAGATAAAAGATCAAATGGAGCCCGAGGCTTTATTTACAAAGGGAGAACAACCGGAGATAAACTTGCGCAACTAAAACTCACGACAAGCGAAAACAAAATAAAACAGATGCCAAAAACACAGCAGAGAATGAACCCACTCAAGTTTGCAATGAAAAAAAAAAATAGACATGATAATGAAGAAGCTATATAAATAAATCATTCTTGCGTAAGGATTTTCATGAGCAAATAAAAGACGACGGAGTCGAATGCCTCATTTTCAACAGCTAAGGGACAAATATACTTAACTAAACTAATGCAGTACAATAAAAAGCAACAATACAGTTAACAGAATAGAAGAAAATACGTAATAATTCAATTTCGTTACTGATATCAAATGGGTTCGTTTATATAACCCGTTTTTATTTTATTAATTTCAACAGCAAATCACATTTATTGTCAATATCACTCAATAATGAGAAAGCTATCAGCTTCGCATATATGTAATTTGTGTCTAATTTCGAAAACACTAACAGACATCACAACAGGTCAATCAAGCAAAACCGAATCAGAAGTAACAAATTCATCCAACTGAAAACTCATCTGTCAGAAAGGTCATATGAATCATTAATACAAACAAAAAGCCCTTCTGGAAACTAAGTTGTTGACGCAGTTAAAGATACTTATTTCAGAGAGAGAGAGAGAGAGAGAGAGAGAGAGAGAGAGAGAGAGAGAGAGAGAGAGTGTGTTTTCCTCGATTGGTCTCCAAGGTGTGGTACCTCGCTATCAATCCCCCGACTTTCTTTGAAAGCCTAAGAAAAGGTTATTTCCCGAAGGCTTACCGACGTTGAACCTAATCGCCAGCAAATGCTTACAGAAAAAAGATCTGCATTCTAAAGGGGCATCAAAGGAGCTCTCTACAAGCTATAAAACAGAAGGAAACACTTGAAACACATTGTAAAAACCACTGGATATTTTCTGCAGCCCATCACCCACTCATAACCTCCCCCCCAACCCCCCACAACTCCTCCCCCTTCAATTTTTTTTTTTCGATGAAACAAGAGGAACCAAATTCCAGAGCATACATTCAGCCTAAGATTGCGTACTAAAATTCCCTCTTTTAAGTCCCTTCGACGTGTAAAAAAAATTCTTCCTTAGTCGATAATCTGTTCCACATGAGAGAGAGAGAGAGAGAGAGAGAGAGAGAGAGAGAGAGAGAGAGAGAGAGAGAGAGAGAGAGAGAGAGAGAGATTATTTGTTACACGGGAAAGTGAGGTACCGATCTGTTCCTTGTGAGAGAGCGATAATCTCAGTTTGTTCTGTTCCATTCGGGTGTGTCTCAGAGAGAGAGAGAGAGAGAGAGAGAGAGAGAGAGAGAGAGAGAGAGAGAGAGAGAGAGAGAGAGAGAGATGATCTGTTACACACACCAGAGAGTGAGGTACCGATCTGTTTCATGTGTGAGAGAGATAATTTCAGTTTGTTCCATTTGTGTGTGTGTGTATCAGAGAGAGAGAGAGAGAGAGAGAGAGAGAGAGAGAGAGAGACAGAGAGAGAGATGATCTTTTACATATTCGAGAAAGTGAGGTACCAATTTGTATGGAGAGAGAGAATTTTAATCTGTTCCGTTTGTGTTTGTGTGTCTCAGAGAGAGAGAGAGAGAGAGAGAGAGAGAGAGAGAGAGAGAGAGAGAGAGAGAGAGAGAGAGAGAAATGCTGCCAAACATTTGGATGATCTTTCGACCTGCCTTTTCCGCCACGGCATTAAATACGCGGAATTCCGAGGAAGGGCCTGTGATTAAAGACTACAAAACTCCGTGATTATATTCAAATTAGCCATGATATTGCGAGCTTTAGAGTCCAGATAAGAGAGTCATAATTTCCCCGATAAGCATCTCCTCGATGATAGATGCAATTTTGGAGCATCACCCCGCTCGGCCCACACCTCCCGTATACCTCCCCCCCCTCTCTCTCTCTCTCTCTCTCTCTCTCTCTCTCTCTCTCTTCTTAAGGATGGTGTTTTTGGAGATTGTGAAGCCATGTGATTATTTTTTTTAAGATTTTTATGCTGATTTGGTTTAAAATTCAAGAAAAAAGCATGACCATAAGTTATCGAGGCTAAATGAATTTTATTTCCGAGTCAGTTTCAGCCAACAAATTTTATAAATTTTGGTTTAAGGTCTACTATTAATAAACTGAATAAATGAAAAACAATAAGCGAAACCTATTAGTCATAGGTAAAATAAACACATTTCGGAGTCAAGAACTGGAATCCTATTGCAAAAAAAAAAAAAAAAAAAAAAAAAAAAAAAAAAAAAAGGAAGGACTGCGAGACTAAAAACGTGGCGGCCAAATGCCTACGTTGGCCCCGGACACGCTGTAACTGTTACTTGGCTAAATCTAAACTTTATTGATGATCTTATTGGCTGGGAAGAGCCTCCCGTTCAAGGAGGGCATAAAGCAACAGCGACGGAAGGAGAGCCGCCGACGCGACTCATGCCCGACGATGCCCCTGAGCTCGCCGAACAAAATCCGAGGGAGGGGATAATGTCGCTATCATGGCCGTCACCCCCTCTGAAGAATCTCTGTGGGATTTGCCACAACGCAGAGAAGTTTCGGGGATTCGGAGGTAAGGATTAGGCGGTGTAATTATCCTGGGCGTTTGAAGGGAAGTGGCGTGTGTAGTGCGCTGGGCAGGATAGGCCCTTTAATCCCTAGAAAACCCCAGGTTGATGTGACCTGCCGCTCTGGCCCTCCCGCCTTCCGACGCTATCGATGCGTCTTCCGTGCAACACATCATTACACAGTTACTCATGGCTGAAACCAACTATATGGCGGCCGTAGACTAGATCTGGTGAAAGAATATCGAGACCAGTGATCCATCAAAAAAGAAAACCTTAATCATTTTAAGAACGAAATTCGATAAATGAATACCTTACGCCCGCCACCATGTGCCGAAGCCACGCGATCGCATCCGAACGCAGGGGGCAAGACGTTCGGCTGGCGCTCACGATTTCGCGATGCTTTGTAAGTGCAGTGCTGATGGCTGATAAGACACGGCAACTCACGCACTCTGCCCCACACGGCGCACGGGCTACCCACCCACTCAGTGAGCATAGTATCGGCCTCCATTATCTTTTTCCCCCTCTTGCAACGCCACCTATCACATTACCTACCGACGTGTCGTACGGAACGCGAATGACGCTTCCCACAATGCCCTCGCGAGATAGCGTCCGACTCGCACCGGGCGTCCAAATCGGCCTTAATTTCCCTCTCAAGCTGCTTCAGGGGCCCGCCTGCCCATATGCCCTTCTGATAGGGAGGCCAGGAATTGAGATATTGTTCAGCTACAAAGAACCATAATGGGATGAACTCGTACAAGGAGAGATTATTGGCCATGGAGGATTTTCTATAGGAGAGAGAAAAAAGCGCTCAAGGGATTCGATTGGGAAAGAGGATATAAATTTCATCTGTTGGTCTGAAGGTACGTTAGCATCACATTAAGCAGGGATACTCGCAATAGCATCGGGTACTTTGATTGCTTTCCTATGATTCTTTGGCCAGTTATTATGTATGTTTTTCTTACGTTTACTTTTCATACACAAATTTTTCCGACAGCAATTAAAGGATGAACATGGCAGATAACGTATTTTTTTTGAGCCACCCTTCTTTGGGAAACGTCTGCCAAGGTTTGTTTGTCTATACAGACATACACACACACACACACACACACACACACACACACATACACATATATACACACATATATATATATATATATATATATATATATATATATATATATATATATATATATATATATATATATATATATATATGTGTGTGTGTGTGTGTTGTTTGTTTGTTTGTTTGTTTGTTTGTTTGTGTGTGTGTGTGTGTGCTAGAGTTCGTAAACTTCCCATATTGCAAATTTCTCTCTCTCTCTCTCTCTCTCTCTCTCTCTCTGCAGCAAAATATAGACCAACAAGTATCGGCGTACCAGCGGACAGTTAACAATGCAACATAAAGATTGCCTTTTGGAGAGTCCAGAGCAGGACAGCCTCACAGAAGAGCGTGAATTACTGGCGCCCGCCCCAAACGTGTACCAGTAGACGGGAGGAGGAGGAGGAGGGGAGGAGGTGGGGGCTGCTCCATAAGGAGGTCCTACGTCGATGAGGATTGTTCCTTGTCCCTCCCTCCCTTCCAGTCTATAATAAACCTCAAACAAACTGCTGTTCCTCCGCGACCCACCCATATGTATGGATTTGCTTTGAGATCTCAATTCCCGAAGCCCTCGATGAACTTTGCCATTGGAATGAATTAGTTCACGATCTCATATATCACCTTTCGGTAAGCTTTCATCTGTGGCTGGTTCTTGGTTCCTTCAGGTTTTCGTTTTGTTTTAAATGTTAATCACTTAGTAATGATAATCCCGAGAGAAGATGAAAGATTCAGGTTTTTAGGTCGACTCTAGATTCCTTCTTGTCCATTCTTCGCTACTCGATATTCCTCCAACTATTATGAGACGACTCCAAAAATTAATGACATAGATTTAATATTTTCTGAAACTGACGAGGTGATAATACATTACACATCCCTCCTTTCCACAAAGATCTACATCCTCCTGACCGAACCTTCGACATGAAATGATTAACAACATTCTACGTAAATTGCCATCGATTTTGAGAAAATATTATACAAGGATTTACCTGTTTAAAATTCTGAAAGATATCATGCAGGAATCTACCGGTAGGCAGTTCTGAGGGAATATCATACAAGGATTTACCATTCATCAAATCTGAGAGAATATCATGCAAGGATTTACCTGTATTCAAATCTGAAAGAATATCATGCAAGGATTTACCTGTATTCAATTCTGAAAGAATATCATCCAGGGATTTACCGGTAGGCAGTTCTGAGGGAACATCATACAAGGATTTATCTTTCTTCAAATCTGAGAGAGATTATACAAAGATTTACCTGTACTCAATTCTGAAAGAATATCATACAAGGATTTATCTTTCGTCAAGTCTGAAGGAATATCATGGAAGGATTTACCTGTATCCAAATCTGAAAGAGTATCATGCAAGGATTTACCTGTATTCAATTCTGAAAGAATATCATCCAGGGACTACCGGTAGGCAGTTCTGAGGGAATATCATACAAGGATTATCTTTCGTTAAATCTGAGAGAATATTATATCAGGATTTACCTATACTCAATTCTGAAAGAATATCATACAAGGATTTATCTTTCGTTAAATCTGAAAGAATATCATGGAAGGATTTACCTGTATTCAAATGTGAAAGAATATCATGCGAAGTTTTACGTACCCAAGACTGTCATCAACAACTTCTCAATGAGCTATTCATTCATCTTAACTTATAGAATACCATTACCTTTATTACTTCTACAATGCACTACGTGACACCAGCTTACCTGAAAATAAAAAAAAAGAACATTTAGTCATTTGTCACTCAACACAGTAAATGCATTAATGAAGCAAGTATCCTTAAACATTTAATAATAATAATAATAATAATAATAATAATAATAATAATAATAATAATAATAGTAATAATAATAATAATAGTAATAATAATAATAATAATGTAACAGTAAAAGCTGGTAAAAGTGACCAATAGATTCTGATGATGACAATAATAATAATAATAATAATAATAATAATAATAATAATAATAATAATAATAATAATAATAATAATAATTCATCGTTCATTCTGAAGCCATTTCTTGATTTGGAGTGAGCGGGTAAAGTAATTGTCAAAGTAATATATTAAGTAAAACAGCAAATTACCACAACAATAAAATTTCCGATAACCTCACAAAAGGCCAAATCAAACTGATACCATCAATAAATTCCAGCATTTTCCACTCTTCGAATTAGATGTGAATTAAAATAAAATGAGTACTTATCACCTGAAGAAATTGGATTTCAATGCTTTTAGAATGACAAGAGAACCCGTCTTTGAAATGGAGACTAGTTCCATATACTGTATTGCGATATTTTCTGTTCTCTTCACTTTTTGCTGTGCTTATACATACTTCAGTTTTCCGGAGATAAATGCTACTTAACTTTTTAACCTAAAAATACCAGATCTTATATAACCGTATACGATCGTCAATCATATTCAGTGAACTGAAACAATATGCGTATAATAACTATTCAAAGGTAATACAAAAAGTGGACGAAGTATTTTCCTCCAAAATTCAAGACAACAACATTAACACTGACACTTATAACGAAAGACCCTCTCGATTCATCAAACAGAAAAAAAGGAAAGAGAAAAGACCACCTTTCCTTCTAATCAGAACCATGCAAATCCCCAATCGCCTTCCCTTGCAGCACCCACGAAAACTCCCACACTGCCCTCCGTCCGGGTCTCTGCTGCAGCTCTCCTGGCATCCAAGCACACACCTGTGTCGGTCGTTTCAGAAGATGGGAGCAGGTTGGGGCCCCAAAGAGAGTGTCGGTAAATATGTCCAGTCAACATCTCAGTCAACACTACTGTCAACTCCGTCGAGAGGTGCCTCACTTCACGCTGAAAGGAAGATAATTTGAGCAAATATGCTCAGGGTAAACACTACAACACCTCCGAGATCTCGAGCTGCGCGAGAGAGAAGCAAAGGAGGTGTGGGACAGAGATACACTCACGTCTTCTTCTTCTTCTTCTTCTTTCTCCTGCTCCTCTGAGGTAAGAGCCGCAAGAGGAGCAAAGGTAGAACAGAAAGATGCAATGACTTTTTTTTCCCTCTTTCTCTGAAAAAACTACCCGAAAGCAAACGCAGTGAGGGAAAGAAATCAACTTCACTTTTTCCGTCATTTTTCCATTTCTATAAGAACCACAAGAAAGCGAATGGTGTGAGACGCGAGAGATAAGCCGAATTCTTTCGCCTGGTTCTCCTAGGGGAAAGACCTCTTTTCATTTGGTCTTCTGTTTCTTAAGATGCTGTGATAACAAAAGGTCAGGAAGTAGGCAAAAAAAAAAAAACCTAAAGAAGAAGGGGAAGAAAGACGAATGGGTTGAAAACTGGTTTTGTTTTTCTTAGATATACATTTCTCAGTGATCTGGCACCTGACATTGAATACATGAATAAAAACCTATTCAAGCTTAATAAAACGAGGGTAAATATTCCAAGTTCTTGCTTTTAAAGATAGAAAATTTACGCAATTCCAATATTTGTCGTAATCTCACGAATAAACTGAATTTATGACTAAAACGTTCGAGCAACTACTGTTAAAAAAGAACCAGCATTAACACCAATCATCTTCCCACGTAGTGCAAGAGAGAGAGAGAGAGAGAGAGAGAGAGAGAGAGAGAGGTGGAGGGGCAGGGCTCGGAGATGCAATCCCCTGATGGGAATCAAACTGTCTGCTGAAGGGGATTCACTAGTAAGGCGCCTGGTATCTTCCCCAGGCACGTCCATTTGGCATCCTCTTACTCTCCGAGGCCAGACTGCGAGGGATCCACCTCAGCATCTTATCTCCTAAAAGGGAGATCTTAGCAGCGAGGTTCTCTCATCGTCTTACTCCATCTATAATCTATACATTTTCCTCTCTCTCTCTCTCTCTCTCTCCTCGCTTAAAAGAACTCACTCGGCAGTCGGGACCTCTATCTATCTTTACTTTCGGACCCTTAAAGAGAGGAGTCTCTTGGTATGTTTAGCAAAGACGCTGACACACTGTTTGCCCGAACCCTTACCTCGAGGACCTACTTGTTTACCCTGAGTCAAGTCTCTCTCTCTCTCTCTCTCTCTCTCTCTCTCTCTCTCTCTCTCTCTCTCTCTCTCTCTCTCTCTCTCCTGAAAACGGAAGTCTTTTAATACGTCTCTCTCTATCCATAATTTCCCGTCAGTCTTATTAATAAAGCAGATGCGTGAGAAGACAATTTAATTTATGGGGGCAATATGACATTTTCAGTAAAGTAAACAAAACTCGTATCTCACAGGTCTTGCGTCATACGCTGTAAACAATGTCAACCTTTACCTGTTAAAAGATTAGAGTTTCAGACTAGGGGATTAACCTGGATAAGAAGATCTATTGATTTGACGTCTTTTTCAAAGAACCCATTAATAAATCCGATCTTTCCGAAGCAAAAATAAGTCCTTCTATTCTATCACTGTCTAAAGATTATGAAACTTTGAAAACACATGAACGTATTGATCAAATTAGAGCTAATGAAAATGTTATCGATACTCTTACTGTTACTGCTTCTAATGTAAGATTATATTATTGATAAAGTAAGCTATAAAAAATCAGTTAGTTCAAAAGAAAATATCTAAGAACAAACTCTAATTTATCTTCAAAATTAACTTCAATTACTTCCATTAAATATCTTTTACCATGAAAGCAGGAGCTGAATATATTTCACAATATTTGAAAGAAGTTTAAAAGCTGTGAATTTAAGCTCTTCCATGAACAAACACCATAATTTCAGATTCGTCATTGCAAATTCGGAGAATGTCAAAAGAAAATGGAAACTCGACTCCCTTCCACAACAGCAAAACCTGCTTTAGGGAACAAGGCTTAGTGTCCACAAGTTCTCATCAAGGTGGACAAGCAAATTTGACAGACCAATCTCACTATCTCCAACATACAACCGTTAGTTATTACTGTCGCTTACTGCAACATTATACCGTCAAAACTGACATTATTTTAAGAGAAGGACGAGACGGCAGGTCTGAACATGGAGTATATTACAGGTAGACGATTCTTGTTGCACACAATAAAAATATTTATCGTACACGAAACTTCGTATTAGTAGGATTGTTGGTCGTAGCTTTGAGGTTGTTGCTTGTGCAACAACAGCCCGTTGTGTGATACCTCCCAGAGTTCTCGATTCATTAATCCAAAATCAGTGTCGTCATAGGCATGACACTATAAAGGATAAAGAATAGAGCCGGTGGTGGCCTAAAGCCAGGAGATGAATCTATCCAAAACTCGGGGTGAAATACAGGACCTGTTCGCTTACAGTTTTGGAATGGGAAGAGGGAAAATGACAGTCTTTTAGCTTACCTGGTTTCGGTAAGGAACGATCACTGTACTTTACTTTGATCCTACGTTGTTATAAACCATTACCGAATGACATTTGAAAAAACATAATTTTCTGCTGTGAGTTTTCGATCCAAAATTTCCTTCCATATTTATGGTTCGTGTGTGTGTGTGTGTGTGTGTTTTCTCGAGAGAGAGAGAGAGAGAGAGAGAGAGAGAGAGAGAGAGAGAGAGAGAGAGAGAGAGAGAATGTCACTCCTCCTACCCATGTTTGAAAATCTTCAAGGAATTTTCCCATCAAAAGCCAATTATAAATCTCAGTCTTTTTTTTTTTACCAAATTCTTTGCAAGAAACATGTGCGTTCAAGCATGTGCATACTATCTGAGAAAAATCACAACTTTCATCACATGTTTTTCATAGATGATAAAAGAAAGATATATTTTATCACTTACAAAAAACACAATTTTGGAAAAAGACGGAAAGGAGTCTTCAACGCAGTGACGACTGCTGTACGGTATTGAAAAATGGACACATTGCTTACGGCGAAATTAATGATGTATGATGACAGAGCAATTTCAAGTCATGGCAACCCGATTGAATAAAAGGGGCAAAATATACAACTTACACATGTATTGATTTATTTGCTATCTCCCACACATGACATACAGTTCTTGGTAAAGTTCTATGTCAAACATTATGCCTCTCTTTTCAGGTTCCATAGGAAGAGGAGTACATTTTGGATAATAATAATAATAATAATAATAATAATAATAATAATAATAATAATAATAATAATAATAATATAACACCTCCACTTTTCTCTTTTATTTGCATTACCAAAAAATCTACATACTTTTAGTAATAATAATAATAATAATAATAATAATAATAATAATGATAATAATAACACTATAACGCCTCCAGTTTTCTATTTTATTTGCCTTACGAAAAACATCTATATACTTTTATAATAATAATAATAATAATAATAATAATAATAATAATAATAATAATAATAATAATAATATAACACACAAAGTTCTGTTTTATTTGCATCACCAGAAACATCTACATAATTTTAGCATAAAAAACGGTCCTAGACAGAAAGCCTGTCTGGATACTACAGTATATTGAAAAATCCAAGACTTTCTCTCTCTCTCTCTCTCTCTCTCTCTCCAAGAGCAGAGCAGCGAGACCGGACGGACCCAAAATTGTCAAGTCAGCGATAGCGGGCGTTCGCTGACAGTTAACACCATCTAATACAACCCTTTACGAAGAGCGTTACAAGACAAACCCCTCCGCCGCGGCTAATATAATGCAAACCTCTCGCAATGGCGCAAGTGACCTTTTCGACGAGAGCCGCGGACGGACGGATTCACTCGTCTCGATCGATTGTCACATTTTGTCGGAAAAGTGTCTGCCAAAGTTTGCTTTGGTTCTTATCGGCGACGATCATTTTCACTTCCAGTTTTGCATAAAAGTGACAGGTTTTGTTTTCGGGGAATCTTAAAATAGCAAAAAAAAAAAAAAAAAAAAAAAAAAAAACACGAATTTCCTTTGCTAGAATTTTTCTCTGTAAGTAACGCATACGTACTGTTGAATGATATCTCCCCAAAATTTTCAAGTACTGTCAAATGATACCCCCAAAGAATTTTTAAGTACTGTCAAATGATATCCACAAAGAATTTTAAAGTACTGTCAAATATCCCCAAAGAATTTTTAAGTACTGTCAAACGATATTCCCAAAGAATTTTTATGTACTGTCAAATATATCCCAAAAGAATTTTCAAGCACTGTCAAATGATATCCCCAAAGAATTTTTAAGCACTGTCAAATGATATCCCCCCAGAATTTTTAAGTCCTGTCAAATGATATTCCCAAAGAATTTTCAAGCACTGTCAAATGATATCCCCAAAGAATTTGTACGTACTGTCAAATGATATCCCCAAAGAATTTTTAAGTACTGTCAAACGATATCCCCAAAGAATTTTTAAGTACTGTCAAATGATATACCCAAAGAATTTTCAACTACTGTCAAATGATATCCCCAAAGAATTTGCAAGTACTGTCAAATGATATCCCCCAAGAATTTTCAAGTACTGTCAAATGATATGAAGTAAGAGTTCTTAAGTAATAAAAATGCGCTGGTAGATGTCACCATGAATGCAACTCAACTGATGTGAGGTACAAAGATGAGAAACGTCTGACTATATATCTACATGCATAAATGGGTTAAAGCGATTCAGTAGCAATAAACAATCCATTTTTATGGTTTTCTACAAAAATGGAGAAAAGATGTAGATGAAAACACTAATAAATGAATAGGACTTACTGAACAGACGCACAATCACAGCTTACACTATCATCGAGCGTAACTTCCTGCAAATTTCGTCTAAATTAGAGGAAACAGCAAGAAACGTAAAAATCTAAAGCTTCTAAAGACAAGAAGAGGGACAGAAACCACATCATAAACAATACGACGCAACCCATTGAAATTAAACAGAAAATATAACAAGTAAAAAATGCGCCGTAGTTTCTTCAGCGCAATCGAGTTTTCTGTACAACGCATTATCAAGGCCACCGACAATAGATCTATCTTTCGGTGATCTCGGCATAATGCTATATGAGCCGCGGCCCATGAAACTTTAACCACGGCCCGGTGGTGGCCTGTCCTTTATCGTTGCCAGAAGCAAGATCATGGCTAACTTTAATCTTAAATAAAATAAAAATTACTGAGGTCAGAGGGCTGTAATTTGGTATGTTTGATGATTGGAGGGTGGATGATCAACATACCAATTTGCAGCCCTCTAGCCTCGGTAGTTTTTAAGATCTGAGGGTTGACAGAAAAAGTGCGGGCGGACAGACAAAGCCGGCACAATAGTTTTCTTTTACAGAAAACTAAAAATTGTATTAAAAGAGAAGAAGGTAGGCAAAACCACACCATAAACAATATGACGCAACCCACTGAAATTTAACAGAAAGTATAAAAATGCGACTAAAAGACAAGAGGGCAGGCAAAACCACACCAATAAACAATATGACGCAACCCGCTGAAATCTATTAGAAAAAATAAAAATAAAAACATTAATGACGTTATGCTAGCAACAACAGAGCGGAAAAAAAAACCCGCACTTCGACCCCAGCATAAATCGCGTACAATCAGTAAGTTGTAACGACAGGCACGCGAAAAATGCAGTCGGACACAAGAGCAAGCTGGAATCGAGTCGGACGGTAATAATATTATTTTGCTATGTGACATAAAACTTATCGTCTGAATCCACTTTTCTCTCTCTCTCGCGAGGTAGCAGGCGCATACCAAAGGCGCACAGCTTTATATACACCATCCGCTAACTCGGAACGACTCGATTCATCTTAGCGATTTGTTCTATTCGGGACCAGCATCCATAAGGTGAATTCTGTGCAGTAACAGGATGTATTACAAACATCGCTGGAGTATTTTTCGGATGCATCTGCGAACATCAACCACTGTTTTAACATCGCCGGAGGCTATTTGAAAGGAGAAACATTGAGGAATTTCGAAGTTAAAGCGCTTACCTTTCACATATTTGTTTGGTAAAATGCGCTGCGTGAATTAACATATACAGTATATATATAATATATATAAATATATATATATATATATATATATATATATATATATATATATGTATATATGTATATATATATATATATATATATATATATATATATATATATATATATATATATATATATATATATTGTATATATATAATGTATACAATATATTAAATGTATGTGTATCTCCTCATGTGTATTACACAATCATGCGAGACTCATTCTTAACTGAATATGTTAAATTACGCAGCAACTGATAACGATTTTACCAAACACATGTACGAAAAATAAATACCTTTACTTTGAAATTCCTAAATATATATGTAGTACTGTATATATGTATATACATACATATACATATATGAGTAAGGAAATTTTGCTTTCTTCTGAGGCTCTTAATAACACGCAACTTTAATCTTGTTTTCTATGAAAACTCAAATGTAATATGAACATTCCAAGTTCAGGTTACGGAACATGATTTACATGGCAAATAAAATAACTACTGTTTGTACAGAGGCATTTGGTACCTTATTATTCAATATTGCAATCATTATTCCCTGGAATTTTGGCGTCGATGACTCGGGTAATTGCAACGCAAATGTGAATTATGAATTAGGTCAGTCAGTCAATTAGTTTCTTGAACCCGACGATACTTTTCAGTTATGTTTCATCGAAGGACTCAAAATTTTCTAGCTAAAGATAATTATTTTTTTATTTTTTTTATCGCATTCGTGCTAAAATCTGACCTCAAATATTGCATGTTATGAAAAATTACGTTTTACTGATAAATAGAATCCAATGGTCATATTCCTCCGATATAGCGTTTTCATTGCCCACATTAGCTGATGCCTAGGTAATGGAATTTGTACAGAGACTGTCAAAAATTGTTCAAGAACGGTAAGCCAATATCAAACCTCTTTTGAACTGTAAATACAAGTTGACCTGATATAGGTCGAACCAAGTTCATATACACAAACCCATAAACCAACTGACTTTTTATTTTCTGGTCATTCTTTAAAAATCCTGTGTTGACCAATCTCATGCTCCGATAAAAGGGGAGGATTGACTCCAAGGCTAAGAACCGCACAAAGAAATGAAATTTGCATATAATTATATATATATATATATATATATATATATATATAATTATATATATATATATATGTATATATATATATATATATATATATATATATATATATATATATATATATATATATATATATATATATATACACATATTATAACATATACTGTATATCATATATGTATATATGATATACATACATACATACATACATACATACATACATACATACATATATATATATATATATATATATATATATATATATATATATATATATATATATATATATATATATATATATATATATATATATCAAAGCTTAGCACTGATGTGCAAGCTGTCATGGGTCACAATGCAATCCGAAAGCTTACGGATTAAGCCTTAGGAAAGGGCCTTCCCATCCACAAAGGCCTAGAAAAGGGATCGATGTAATTACATCCTAGGAGGCCGAAATGCGTTATTTATATTGAACTCCGGATGTAGGGGAACTGAGGCTGCCGCCGACATCTAACCATCAAACATCCTGTTTATAGACTTCGCTTGATGAAAACAAACTCTCCGATTACTTTCTAACAGGCAGGAAGGAATGCATCTTCCCACTATTATGAAATAAAAGCGGAAATCTAATTAGAAAAGGTTAAGAAAGTGAAAATTGGGTCTGACTTAATATCGCAAAGGGTGAGTGGAAAGAGAGACAGAAAATGCATTATCAGTCCTCCTCTAGAACAAGAGAAGACACTGCAACCAGCTAGGTTAACGATTCAATTACCAGGATTTTTCTATATGATGCCTGATCAATCAAAGAATCTCTGTTTTCCTCTTCGCTTTAAATCGAAGGATGACGACAGACAAGGCAAATGAGGTCCGCGTCTGCTGTTCCGCAGAAATACAACGGCTAAGCACACAACTCGAAAATAAAAACACAAAAATACAAAATGGCAGTTACTCATTAATTTGCAACTACTCTACAGTGAGCCGATATATCCTCGCCTATCCCGGCAAAACGGATATGGGATATAAGCAACAGGCATCAGAGTAGGGAGGGGGTGGGGAGTGTATTGAGGATACAGGTAAAGGGTGGGGGGAGAGGGGTGGGATGGGGAGGCCAGTCAGGTGAGCAGTGTGGTGGGGACAAATAGGCATAACCACAACTCGGCCGCCCGACACACTCCCCACATCACCGCACGTCGAACGGTTACGCCGCAAGGAGGGAGGGCTGGGGGGATGGGTGGTGGGTGGGGAACGTAAACCTGGAAGAAAAAGGAGGAAGGCAGGGGAAGGGGGTGGGAGGGGGTAGGTCCAGAGGAATGTCGGGCTCGAAAAGATGATGAAGGGAAGTTTAATTCTTCTTAGCAAAATAGAAAATTATTCGTAACACTTCATAATAACAATAATAATAATAATAATAATAATAATAATAATAATAATAATAATAATAATAATGTCTTTTATTTCAGCTCAGGGCCATATAAAGAGATAGACAAGGCAATTACGTGAGTTGAAATGAATTAAGAGACTATAAAAATTTTAATATATTAAAATAAAAAACTAACAATATTGTTGCACTAGCATAAGTAAATGTGTATTATTGTTGCTAATACCACAACAAAACAACACTATTGCTTCTATTAATAGCAGTAATTCATTAAAACCATCAACACTGAAAATCCTGTTCGAAATCTATTGGGAGCATACGACTTTACATGAAAACAAATGATTTCAAAGTCACGTGAAACATACAGCTGACTAGTTCAGCAACCATAACAATGTTTTTCACTTCGATAAAACAAACGTTCTTAAAGCATGATCATAAAATAAAATTGTTCGATTATACAACTTTCAGTAAATAAGCTCGAAGATTCTCGATCTGGTCCACTTTTCCCTCTAGCATTTAATCTCTTATTTCGGGAATGGTTTACCTCATCTTTTGTGGCTAAGTTCCACTAGTTTCTCCATTTTGTCTCAATCATGCGTCAGCAAATGAAAGAGAACAGAGTGCATTATGGCATCAGATGAATGAACCGCAACAAAACTATTTGTATTAGTTCTTTGTTGGAAGAGTCGGTAGAGTTGTCGGCTAGCACTCTGCTAGGCCTGAGTTCGAGTCTCCGGCCGGCCAATGAAGAATTAGAGGAATTTATTTCTGGTGATAGAAATTAATTTCTCGGTATAGTGTGGTTCGGATTCCACAATAAGCTGTAGGTCCCGTTGCTACGTAACCAATTGGTTCTTAGCCAAGTAAAATAAACCTAATCCTTCGGGCCAGCCCTAGAAGAGCTGTTAATCAGCTCAGTGGTCTGGTTAAACTAAGGTATACTTAACTTTTAGCGATTTGTATTGCAAGGAGCAATTCTGCTTATTGCGTATCTCCAAAACTACAACTTCAGCTCTATTAAGAAGGAAATTGATTTATCTACAGTGCTCCCCGTTCCATACGTCTTGGCAAAAAAAAAAAAAAGAAAAATGGTGTTTTTCCTGCCCGTTCCATAGGTCTTGAAAAAAAAAAAAGCGGGGTTTTTCTAACGTGAAAAGTTTATATTACCTGACGTATAAACAATTTCATTTACAGCAGAATCAAACAATTTTTATACTCAATACACTTTCTTGTCTATTATGAGAGAGAGAGAGAGAGAGAGAGAGAGAGAGAGAGAGAGAGAGAGAGAGAGAGAGAGAAATCACTGCATACTATAACGTAAAATCCACACACTTACACCAAATTCACAAATGAAGACTTTAGATGACGTAGCATTAAGACGTCGAGCATTACCAATCACTGGACACAACCCTTTGCAGTGCTAAAAGCAGGTGTCCCCGCCGGTGTCAGATGACCGACGGTGTAATCAACACCTGTCTCGAATTCACGACAGGTGCTGGCCCATTCAGCAAATGACGTCCAGTGAAACAAAAGAGGGCATACGTCGACTATGCTCTGCCATCTCTTCTGCACATCTTTGTTACTGTGCACATGTGCTAGAATTCGCCTCATATTCCCATACCAGTGATATTATTTTCGTCTCTTAGTTGCTAAATCACAGGGTTCTTTAATCGATTTTGCGGCATCAAAACAAAAATATATTTGCAGCATAAAAAATCACCATGAAACGTCAATCAAATTTTTATATACAGCGAAAGGTGCTAAATTTAATGAGGCAGTTCTACAGGAGCCATTATGATTTGTTCTTTTTTGCAGAAAAGTGGATGCCTCTAAAAGCATAAAAGCACTGTACTCATATTCCAGCTCAATCACATTTTCGTATAAAAAATTGTCTACTGCCTTACACAAAATTTTCAATTTCAGGAATATCAGCTACATATTCACTTCCTGATTTAGAAACTGATAGTTTAATTAAAAAGGATTCCTTCGACTTACTCGTTTTTCCCAAGCAGAACCTCCGTCGAGAGAGAGAGAGAGAGAGAGAGAGAGAGAGAGAGAGAGAGAGAGAGAGA
Source organism: Macrobrachium rosenbergii (assembly GCF_040412425.1). Classification (NCBI taxonomy): domain Eukaryota; kingdom Metazoa; phylum Arthropoda; class Malacostraca; order Decapoda; family Palaemonidae; genus Macrobrachium; species Macrobrachium rosenbergii. Next base: position 19,674,914 of record NC_089791.1, read on the forward strand.
GAGAGAGAGAGCCCATGAATCCGTTATGAATGAAATCGGCGCACCGACCAGAATCCACTGCATAGAACAACCGATGATTATTGAAGAACTCATCCCATGGCCCACGGCCCATGACCCCTGGGCGAGGTACACGATCTATCACATGGACATTCAAAGCCCCGCTGTGGGTCCCTTAAGAGCTTTTGAATGTTCCGCAGAACAGCGTTGATGGGTCGTTATTGTAAAAATGACCCAGCGATGAAAAATCAAACGGAGGCGGGCTGTCTGCTCAAGGATATCGGGTGAGTGAGGTGCTTGACCACAAGAATGGGTTGGAGGGATGTTCATTTAAGATGGGGGGATAATTTCTATGGGGAATTAAAGTTTATTAAGGGAATGCAGGGGAGAGGAGGTTTACAAAAAGGGCTTACACGACCGCGAGGGAATTTTCAGGGGCTTCGGCCACAATGGCTTATGTGAATGTAGAAGGATAAAGGCGCCGGAACTAAATTAACTTTAAAAGCCCGTTCGATTTTGTGGTGCCTTGCGTCACGTAAAGTAATACGCTTAAAAGGTTAGTAAAAGATATGTAAAAAGATGTTCATGATGTATCAGGATTGAGAAATATCTTTACTGTGTCCATGTATAATTGCAAACTGCATATATATATATATATATATATATATATATATATATATATATATATATATATATATATATATATATATATATATATATATATAATATTACCTTTGCAAATTAGATACAAGGGCAAATTGCAGGTATATAAATACTACCTTCACAAATTAGATACAAGCGCATATAATAAAAGTATTCACATGACTCAATTAAAGTGTAAGTATCAATAACAAATAAGTTTAAGAGTGTAGATGATAAAATATCTTTCTTAAAGACTTCCATGAGACCCAGGGATATCATACGAAAATGTCAAAAAATTCGCTGTTAACTGATGAAGCGAAGGAATAATGCTGCTGACTGAATCTTGTGACCGTTATCTTCACGAAAGCGCTTGTATTGTGAGAACGTTTAATCAAACCAGAGCCAAATGGCCAGTGAACAGACAATAACAAATCCCAACAATTTACTGAGGCAGAGTTCAAATTATTTCTTTAAGGCTAGAGACCAGGGCGGACCAGGCTGACCAAAACTACGCCCAGTTAACGCAAGAGCAACAAAGTTTCTGGGCTTCACTCCTTGTGTTTTGACAGACCAGCTCTTCAATGTGAAAAATGAACGATTCAAGGAGCAATGAAAATCAGTACTCACAAAGAAGTTCAGATTAAATTAAAGAGAAGTGTCTGGGTAATATATTCTAATTTTTTCGTGTGTAAGTCAGAAATGCTAAATAAATACACACCGGCAGTTTCAGTATCTGAAAAGGGTATGGAGACCGAGGAATAGAATATGGAAGAATGAAAGAACAGAGGTAACACCGTTCCTGACAACCAAGATAGAACAGTAACTCAATAACTGTGAATACGACTGAGTAACTGGAAGAGAGAGAGAGAGAGAGAGAGAGAGAGAGAGAGAGAGAGAGAGAGAGAGAGAGAGAGAGAGAGATCCCGTCACAAACTTGCCATAGACGTCCCAAGGAAAAATCTGAGATTAGAACCACGTAACAACAGGACCCACTGCGTAACACTAGAGCAGAAGAGGTTACGCCACTGGCCGTGCATTAGGGACCTTCATCGGTGATAGAGGAGGAAACGGAATGAGATTCGTAACCTAATATAAAGTATACGAGACTAATCTGAACGAATTCGGACGTCGGGGAAACTCGCCCAGAACTTTCTTGAACCCTAAACCATGTGATATCTGCAATCATCGTCACCATGAAATGCAAGTAGTAATATTAGTAGTAGCAGTAATAGCAATAGTAATATTAGTAGTAACAGTAATAGCAAGAGTAATAGTAGTAGTAGCAGTAGTAGTAGTACAGTAGCATTAGATACAGGAGGAGTGGGGAGAGCGCTAAAACACACACGAACAACAAGAGTAAAAACGGCCGAGACAATAATTAAGAACCATTATGAATCAGGACTCCGGACTGCAATTAAGCGGATACCGGATAATCAAGTTGCGTAATGAAGTTCTCAATCAAAGGAGCCTCGTTTAAGCCCCGCAGTCACCATCTCGGAAGCCAGACAAGTGGACGCAGCTATTTGTCTGTAGGACGCAGCATCACCACCACTTCGTCGTCGTCATCACCACCACCAATGTTAGCAGCCATCGAGGGAGAGAGAGAGAGTTGGCTGATCAATGTTTCTTTGGACTAAGCGCTATCAAATGGATTTACCTTTATGGTATATGACGAGAGAGAGAGAGAGAGAGAGAGAGAGAGAGAGAGAGAGAGAGAGAGAGAGAGAGAGAGAGAGAGAGAGTAACGATTGACTGGTCAATGTCTCTTTGAACTAAGCGCTATGAACTGAATCACTTTCAAGGTCTGCAAGGAGTGTGAGGCAGAGCTTTGCCACGGTGGTTCTAAAAAATCAAGTCGCGATTTAGATGATCAACACCAAAAGTCACTTCCACTATTCGTAATATTACTCTTTGCATCACAGTATAATATCCCTTTTATTATGAAAATACCCGTCACTTTTAACATACATCTCAACTTCTTCTATTCTCCACCACAATCGTTTGTAACAAATATAAAACCCGCCGTTCTTCACCGGCGCTTCTGAATTACACGAACAAATGAGATAATCCAATCGATAAGCAATTACCTCCGACGATAATGTAATGCAAGCCAAGCGTCACCCAGAGCAAATGCTTCTTAATCGAGGAATTGCATTAATCAGTATCACATCGGTGGGCAAAGTTCAGCCCTGGAGGGAAAACTTTAATTAAAATACCAATCACGGCCACCCGAAGCCGAGAATCAGGCGATTGGAACGCGCCTCCTGGGAGGGGAGAGGAGGTGGAGGAAGAGGGAGGGAGGGACATAACTAGATCTGATGAAGGGAGGTGAGGTGGTAGGAAGGTGTGAGGGGGGGGGAGGTAAGAAGGTGCTAAGGGGCAGCTTCATTAGCCTGACGAAGCGTAATCTAAGAAATGTTTTACTTCCAGCAACCACCTCCCCGGGCAGTATTCTGCCTTACGTAGATTTAATTTTAATCTTATTCATTACCCAATGTCTTCCACTCTTTTTATGCGTAAACTAAACCGAGAAACGTTTGTCTCGCGGATACAGCCTCGGGTCACGGTTTGCCTTTAATGGACCCGACTGTATTACCATTTTTTTTCACGTTTGCAAAGAAAATTATCTGAGAAGGAGCGAGGGAGACGGGTGGGACTTCTCTTGTTAGCATTTTAGCACATTTTATTACTGCAAAGAGGTATCAGAATTACATTAAGTGCCAATTTACACCAGTTGTTGACCCTTAATTAGAAAGCCAAATTCAGTTCATTTAATACATTCAAGAAACAACTCGTTTGATGGAAATTGTGCAAGTATAATGTGTAAAATTCGATGCTCAAATGAACAAATATAAGTTACAAAAACATATAAAGTCTCTGAACAAAAAATAACACATCAAAACTTTTTATAAATGGTTTTATCACAAAAAAAAACTGTGGTATTTTAAGCTATAGCGATACCACATGACAATAGCAATGAAACAGGACCCAAGAATTAGCGCCTAAGAAAGTTGATCGGAAAACGAATTTTACTCACGTTGTTGGGGTACAAACTGAAGTACTTTTTTTTTCAGCGTCATGAAATAAAAATGTCACCAATTATGTCATCAGTCTTTGCTCCTTTATCGGCAACACCGACGTAACTTAGTATCGTAGAAATGACAGAATCCATTTCAAGAAGATGAACTGATGCCGTAATTTCGAAAGCCAAACACCACCTGCCAGTACACGAAAATCCTTAACCCGTTCAATTTCCTGACGCCACGCAAGAACTCGAGATGCGTATCCTCAATCAACAAGCCCATACACAAAACAAAAGCTAATTAACTCTCATCTCTCTATGGCTGTAAAAGTAATAGATTTTTCCACCCTTCGAGTACCTCTGTGTGAACTGAATATAAAATAAAAACATAACTTCTTAATCACCAAGTACACAACCAGAGCCAATTACCTAACGTCTTTCTATGGCAGTAGTTGTTATCATTTTTCCACTCTCCCGGTACCTCTACATAACCCGGAGAGTAAAAAAAGGTTACATATACAACTTCCTTTGCTTGCTTCGCCGCCACGGAGCGCCTCTGCAGTCGCAGAGCCAAAAGGAGTCCATTATAATTTTTCTCTGCGCCACTGGCGAAACAAAGGTATTTAATTACAGAATTGCTGTGTAAATTAACTCCCCTTTTGCGGTTCGAACTTCCTTTTACGAGTTAATTGCAAGGTAGTTAAGGAGGTGATTGCGGTCATCTGCTGGCGGTTAGGATGACAGTTTAACTGTTTGCTGATTACCGGCAATGCATTCCTGTCCCGCATCCTTTGTGCGTGGGATTCTCCGCTGAAAACGGTTCTATTGCTTGAGATCTGAGCTGAGCAAACGAGGTCTCTTTCAGCGTTCATCGTTTATGGATTTCTGGAGGTCATGAAGCCTTTGGCAAAAGCGCAATAGACTTTAACAACGGGAAAAGGGTGTAAGGCATCTATCAAAACCAAGAAACAAGGAAAGATGAATAAAAGGAAACATCCATGGCATAAAAATCAGATGAAAAAAGAAAAAAGAAACGTTATGAAAAATACCATAAAATCATCATCTTATCAACACAGGATCCTCTTACAACAAAATCGTTAAGTGAAAACAAAATACGCATATAAATAGCAAAACAGCAATAATATTACTAATACTAATATTAATAATGACAATATGCAATGAATCCTAGAAGACATAACAAAAATATTATTGCATTTCTATCGCTATCCACGCAATAAAAGAAAGAAAAAAAAAGAGATCAACATTATTTGAACCTCGAAAGGCACGCCGGCAAACAGCCCCACAGACTTCAAGAGAACGTCACCCTAGAATTAGAAGGCAACAGAAAAACGAAGATAGGAGCCAATAAAAGCTAGCTTAAGATTCCACTAAACCAGGGCCCAGCACAGATCAAAGCCAATAAAACCATAATAAACCCGGAGCAAAATTGCCCTTTTTGAATAAAAGCTGCACACTTAAAATTAAAACAAGCGTTCAAAGGTCGATCTGGCGTGTCTAGCATATCTGGCGCGCATGCCTGGGGGAGGGAGGGGGCCAAGCCGTCTTCCCAGACAGTCAATACGGAGGAGACTTGTGTCTCCCACACTTAGAAGCTTGTTTGTTTATTTATCTATTTATTTATTTATTTACTTCTCACTCTTTTCTCTAAGGTAGATGGGAAGAAAAAGTGTTCAGAGAAGGTCAGGTGCACGATCTACTTCTAGCGAATTATAAGACAGACAGTAAGTGACAATTAGTACTCAGACTGCTTATGGCGAGAGAGATTCCTAAACTTTGCATTTAGCTTTTTCATCTTGACGGCTTTTGGAGGAATGGTACACTAGGTACACCATACCTCTCTCTCTCTCTCTCTCTCTCTCTCTCTCTCTCTCTCTCTCTCTCTCTCTCTCTCTCTCTCTCTCTCTCATTTTGTATTGGCTTACGAAAGATTCCACAAATGTAAGGAGTCTGTTTGTTAATAGCAAGTAAAACTGCAGCAGTAAATAACTTCCCCTTTCCGCCTACAGTGAATGTTGTTTACACGAAGGAACACTGCCGATCGACACCGAATAATTTTTCTTTTGCCAAGATTCCAGAGCACATTTTAATGTTCTAAACACCCAGGAATGAAATAACACCGGCCAGAGAATAAGGTAGAGGAGGAACCTCTGCTTTTTTGGTGTAGGGCGACAAAGCAGTCCTGTTTCTGACAATATAAATAAAGTTCGAAGAGTTGAATCTTATTTTCAAAATCAACTTTCGTCACCTCTTCATAGTGATTTTAATATAACCACTGAACTGTAGACTATGTCAAACATTTTTTACTTAGCCACATAATGGCCAAAGACATTATCTCTTCATTAGAAGCGATTGTTGAGTTCCCAAGCAACGTAATTGAGATTAAAAGACACATACAGTGGTGTGCTAACTTGCAGGTGAATATATAAAACCAGTCATCCAAAATAAGCCTTCAAGCGGCAAAGATAAAAGAACTTACTACTAATATGTGGCTTTTGATGAAAAATAATAAGCAATGCTGAGAGTCATTTAAATGTAATAATCAAGCACTAAACATCACGTTCTGTAGACTTCTGGTCTGCAACTGCAATAAACTGAGAAGACGCAAAGTCGCAGACGCTAACAACTTATCAAAGGCAAGAATTCAATTTCCCGAAGTCGCACCCAAACATAAATTCAGTTTTTTATTCCTTCCCGCATCACTTTTCAGCATAAAACTTTCAAATGGCGACGGCCCTCCCTGCATGTGTGACGTTGAGGCTTTCCAGTGTCGCTGTGGGCCGGGCCATAAGAGCCGAATTTGATGGTTCCGATCCCCGCTGAGCAATCAGCGTTCTAGCAGCTTGGCCTTCCATCACGTCCTCGCAAAAATGCGCTGCGGGACAGTCATTTCGTGGGGTCCTTCTATTCACCTCCTGACTTTGATTGGGTAGTCTCGGTCGGTTCGGGACACCCAGCCATGCGACGCTGATGAACAGCGTGCGGCAGAAGGAAGGATGCTAAATAATATCGCATGAAATTTTCTTATGTCTTTGTTTTCATGATGATGACGACCACAGCATTGGGAGAAAGGAAGTGGAGAGCAGCGTCTCGGGTTGCAATTGCAGGAAATGGAGTCGTCAGTGCAACTTCATAAATAATAAAAAATATTACATCTCTAAATTTAGTAAAATCATATTTTCCTATTATTATTATTAACCATGAGATTTTTACTACAGTAACGAATTAGTCAACATATGTTGTCCTTTTATGACATCCATACTCTATATTTCAAAACAATGAATAAAATTTATCTTGTAAATAGTTAAAACGCACGGAGGTATTAATCGCTTCTATAATATAGCACAGCATTACTATCCAATATTGTGACACCAGTTTTAGTAGCCATAATCAATCGATCAACTATCCAGTAGATAATCGGGTAAAATCTTCCTGCTTTTTCTGAAGGTCTTATGCAAAAACTAAGCTCGATAATCTGTAATAATTTAAAATTCATATTGCACCCCCCATGGTACCTGCTACGAAAAATAAATAGTGCTTATCTCGATAACCTTCAGATTACATAAAAAAATATAATCGTTTGGTTTCCCTTCTCAGACTGAGATCAAGGCTTAATTCTAAAATAATGCTAAATATGGAAGGATGGCGGTAGCGGCGCACACACACAACCATCTACCCTAAGGACACACACATACTGACCCCATCTACCTTAAGCGCAAGGTACGTATATTCCTTTGCCATCACACCCGCATCGCTGTCATCAGCACCCTTTCCATCACTCGTCTTCCATAATTATCCCTTACATCACAATCCCACAATCATATTTCTCTCTCTCTCTCTCTCTTTCGACAACCTACAGTAACTTGTAAGTTACTCGTATTAAAACAATCTTAATTCCATTCCATGTCATCAACCTCTGTTATGCCTTACTGTCGGCCTAAATCAAACTATCAATTCGATATAGTAACCCTGGCACGAGGTCAGCATTCTGTGACACGGTTATCGTATGACTTCACAATCACTTGTACTACTGCGTTATTGTCCCTCATTTGTGGAGGACAATGAAGGGGCGATCTCAGAAACAAATCCTCAAAAATTCAAGAATCACCAGTAGCTAAGGCACGCACAAACAGCGAAGAACGATCCCGAATTCAGGTATCCTAAAGAAAACAACGGCGATCCAACGCAAACACAGCTTACTTAAAAAAAAAAAAAAAAAAAAAAAGATGCTGCGACGTAACGGGGCCAAGACCTAAACTCTACTACGGTCATGACGACCAAAGCCCTGAGAATTAGGCACCCTTCAGTAGCCTTCCAACAATGTCTGTTACGTGCTGATGAGCTACGTAAACAAAGGTCGTTCGTGCTCTTTGGAGCACGAGAGATCAGTTTCGTGAGGATATCGAAAGGAAAGTAAATACACCTGAAAAATATGAAGAAAATAAACAGTTTTGAAAACACGAGAATTTTAGCAGTCCTTGCATACAAGGTGTGCAGCAAAATATCTCCCTCGCCCTGGCCCCCATCTTGAGAGAGAGAGAGAGAGAGAGAGAGAGAGAGAGAGAGAGAGAGAGAGACGCGTTGATATTAATTCAACTTCATTACACTTTCTCTCATTTTCATCTTTCGGTCGTTTAAAAATTTAAAATAAACATAAATAATCATTTATAGAATCTGTGCGTATTTTTAATCGCCACAATGACGTCTTGACTTGACAACCGCCTGACACCTTCACGGGCTGCTCTAGGAGCAAGAGCCCGTGCTGCCACAAGGCCAGCTAAATCTAAAACAACAAACAACTGACACTTTTGGATATGCCTTTGAATCCAGATGAGAAATAACTTAAGCAGCCTTTTCTTTCCGTGGAAAAATTCGAACTAAAGCACGTTATCAAAACTGGGATTACGATTTATTTCACAATTTTAAAAGATGCTCAAGAGGTGGCACTATTATTATCATTATTGTTATTATTATACATCCTAAGTCACTAATGCCCTCTTGCTGTTAAATAAGACAAGTGGCAAGAATCCACAAAAATAAAATCCAGAGTTTTATTTCCGTTTACGAGAGGCTTTGTTTACGCTCACAAAGCCTTTTCAACGACGTCAATACCCTGGAGACAGCGCTGGCCATGTCCAAAGTCCATACAGAACTTGGTTGTATCGAACTTGAGAGCAGAGAGGCTGGCAGAGAGAGAGATAATAACACTTATAAATGCGGGAAACGATGAGAAAACAAGGAAAGGAGAATGAAATGAAGAGGAAAAGGTGACAAGGGAACGGATTGAAGGGCCTTAATCCCCCAAATCCTGAGGGTCCAATGAAACACTGAATGCTAATAGGGAAAACAATTTTCACCCCAAAGGGAATACTAACGGGAAGGGGTGGACTTAGTAGAGGGACTTAAGAGTAGCCTTTATCCGCGACACAGGGCTTTTGTTTGGGACAAAAAGAGAAAGGTGTTCCTCTAAAATCCCAAAGTCCTGATTTAGCTTCTAATGAATGTCTGAGAATCTTTGGGTTAAACCACCTTCATGACTGGTGTGAAAATTACGGAGAGATTACTTGCCATTTAATGATGAAAAAAAAAATTCTCAATGGGAGAGAGAGAGAGAGAGAGAGAGAGAGAGAGAGAGAGAGAGAGAGAGAGAGAGAGGACTCCTCTATCTGGAATTCCGACGAAATTATGAGCCCCGAGTTGTCAGCGGTATTCAGAGGACGATCATGCCATGAGGCCATCCGTTCTAGCCTTTACCCCTTATTGGGCGGATATCTACCTCAACAGCTCTATTAGCACTGCACTTCCATATCTCTCTCTCTCTCTCTCTCTCTCTCTCTCTCTCTCTCTCTCTCTCTCTCGGTGTATATGGACTTCCTACTGTCGCTTATCACTGTCTCTCATGATGAAAAGTCTCAGGACAGTTTTTAAGAATTTCCGACAGAGTGCATTTTGAAATATTACTTCGCTACATGTTTGGCCGTGTGGTTTAAAAAGGTAAGAACCATTAGAATACTGTACCACCCAGAAAGCTATTAATCGAAGGGACAAAGCCAATCTGGATTCATTCCTAAGTAGCCTACGTGTTAGCCGTGTGAATGCGAGCAGCCATGTTACTCTGCTATAAAAGAGAGAGAGAGAGAGAGAGAGAGAGAGAGAGAGAGAGAGAGAGACTTTAATCTCCGATGATAATGATAGGCCTGGCTCAAATGAACCATACCATAAGGTTTGAGAAGGAATGTAAACAGAAGAGTTCCATATATTCAATGTCATTTAAGTCTTACCAAAATATTGGCTCTCTAATAACGAATTACTTTATACACAGAATATCGGGGAAGGCAAGGCCTGAAGCTTGCTTCACGACTGGGAAAGGTGGAGGCATTCATACGAGTAACTCACGTCATCTATTCCCAGAAACATCAGCAAAGCCACAAGACAATGCGACTTGACAAAATAAACGAAGTGCGTCCAAACAGGAGGAAATATGATAGTTGAGGATGAAACTGAATCCTTTGGATTCAAAACTATTATTAAGGGTAAAAGGAAATCCTTCATGCTTAGGAAAGCATTGCAATACAAAAACTGTCCAGCCATTAATAGCAAAGATGGAGTTCGCGCTCGGAGTCATATGAAAAATAGACAAGTACCGTTGACTTATCGCAAAGCGTTTTACTAGCTTATATGCACGAAACACTGGCAGGAACACCGAAACTGCATCAGATTCAGAGGGGTTAACCGTCATTCATAACTTCTAGGCACACAAAGTTCCATAATACCAAATACGAGGTGCCATTTTTGAGTTCCGTTAACAGCCTCGGAAACGATAAGTAAGCTGAACAATGGGGAAGAAAATCACTCTCTCTTGGGAAACAACGTATTCTATTAAGGTATCGTGGTGATTGTCTTGTATCTGAATTCAATGCACAACATGTCGTTGAACTGTATTCACCATATGCGCCCATAATGCAATGTACGCAAACACGGAAGAATTGTATAAAAAAGCAGAGATAAAACTCTTGCCTCTTTCATTTGATAAAATAAAGAAGTTTGGTGAGATCACCGAGACGAATTCACAGAATCTCTTAAGTGTGGACTGAAAATTAGGGGAAGAGTAAAATAAAAGGCAAACTGCAATCACTCTGGAGGCTAAAGGAAGATGGTAAAGAAAATTCAGAACGTTTATAGCACCATCACGAACCGCGCCTGGTACAGTCAAATTCAAGTCTGTAGGCGCGGGCTCCACACGTGAAGCCAAGACTGTACGCGTACTCTCGGCACCAAAGGCTTAGGAGACAGGACCTTGATACAGACTGCATCGCTCTATTCTCTGTTCAAGTCCATTTATGAAGTGGACTGCGCATTTAAGCAGTAACCGCCTTACTAGTTCTAATCGTTCGAGAAGTGCACAACAGTTTTTATACACAACCTCAAATTGAAAACTAAAAGAGCTGTCTACGGAACTTTGAAAAATTTTCATCATAAACAATTCTGATGAAACAATGCTATCAGTGAATTTAATGAGAAGAATTTGTTCAGCAATTACGACTTGTGTGTAATTCGGAGAAGCAAATGGTTCTCAAAGACAGGAAAGGAAAAATCCACTTATCTAATAAATCTAATATTAGCTATCATATCAACGGCAGTTTAAAATCCAAGTTGCCCACCAGGAACTTTCTACTCGTAGTTCATGTTTACAGCGATTCATCTAAAAAAAATATTATCATAACATTCTAGATAATCTGATCACGTGAGACACACTGTAGAAAGTCTAAGCATATTAATAAATTACAAAAGACCATGTCTTATAATTTCATCTATGCCCTTTAATGCCGTGTATATTTGTGTATATCTTTTTCCAACCCCATATGCTCTACAACTGGAGCCTAATTCAACATTTTATGCAACTGTATGGACTTCCATACAAAGATACAAAGATTTTATCAAGTTTACAGATGGAGAACATGCACTTTTTCTTCTACAGAGAGAGAGAGAGAGAGAGAGAGAGAGAGAGAGAGAGAGAGAGAGAGAGAGAGAGAGAGAGAGGAACCCGGATATTTTTCATAATCATGTCGAATGACCTAAATCTGGTCATCACTCTCGATTACCTCCAATAATACTTCACATTTTTTGTGGCTGAAGTCTTTACCTGAAACATAACTAAGAACAACATGCTTGGACTGGGCAGTCAGATATGATAAAGACATTTTACCAGCATCATTATCACAATTAATACATTGCATCAAAAGTAAAAAAAAAAATGTTATCTCTGCGCAATAAATGCAGGTCCAGAGAAGAACAAATAAAAAAAAAAAGGCATGAGAACACGATGTTTCATTCCCTGACATCCTGACTCGCAGTGGTGTATGATTCCTGCAATAAGGGGATAGCTCTATTGCAACAACCCTTTTGTTATGCCGATATACCGTGACTGCAGTCCCTGCATCAGGGCTGTGCCTGAGAACACAGGGGGCAATTTGCTACGAATATTCGGCATTGTAAAAACCTTATTTGCTTAGTGTTGAGTTGTTGTTCATCCAGCAGCTATTAACAGTTCAGTTACAGGTAATTGGGAAGTTACACCCCAATTTATTTTCATCTCAATAATATATATTCTTTCTTTTATTTTCGTCAAATTCTAAGGTACACGGGGCATCTACAATTTTCCTCCAATCCTCATGGCTGAAGTCTTCAAGGAACAAACAAAACTGTTACCTTGTTGTTCAATTTATTCATTCCAAGGCCAAACGTCGTTTCAGCCAGTAATTTACAGTGGAACTTCACCTCAATAGATATAGGTAAGCACAAACACATCTGAATGAAAAAAAAAGTATTAAGAATAAAAATTTAACGCAAACTTCAGTTTCCGGAGACAAAGGATTAATGGAGAAGCATCCTAGCCTGTGAAATTGATTAATCTTCTATTTCTGACCTTTGAAATTTGTGTTGAGTTTTCGTTTTGGACTCCGTTTTTTAATCAGATTTTGGCCGTGATCACCTATTCATTGAGGTAAGGTTCCTTTGTAAATCTAGTGTAGCCCTGAAGACAGCCATTATCTAATGTCTGAAATTTTTATCGGCTTTGGAATGAAGAAACGGAGCAGCACAATAGTAGCTTTTACGTGTCCATCTGAAGGCTTCACCTTTGAGGAATGGAAGGAGTCCTAAAATTATTGAAATTGCTGCCTGAGAGTTGTAGCTGCCAAGTGTGTATTAACACCTGACGGAAATTCTTATCTTTATACTTTGTAATCTGAATGAATTTGAATTAATTAACTAGGTTGAGATTATAAATATGTCGACGAAACAGACAACCCCGCTATTTAGACCTTGTCCAATGGAAGCAGGCATAAAAAAGGAGAAGTGAAGTTTAGCTTAATTCTCGAAGAAAGCGACAAACTTGCCTCTAAAGGAATGGCAAGATAACCGTGAGGGAAAAATGGAAGTAACAGGGAGAGTTCCAAAGGCAAAGTAGTGGCAAAAGAGACAAGAAGACATTTTGAGGAGAGGAAAAAGAGCATTTTGATTAAATTCTTAGGGAGAAAAAAAAAAACGAAAAAATGAAGATCAAGCCATCTTATCTCTTTAACAACTCGGATGACAAAATCAACTTTAAACACTTGCATATAAAAAAATATACTCGTTGTTTATTCTGGTGTTCGGTGATTCGGTTGAAGTTGTTTGTACGATCAATTAATACCATTAACCATCAATGCCAATGCATTCAGAAACTAAAAGAGGTAGATGCTCAAAATTACTGGTTCTCTGCGAGTCATATTTTGGGATTTCAGGGTACCACTATTCTGGGATTTTCCAAAAAAATGTACTGTAAAGTTTTGCAAAGAAAAATCAGAACATTTCTCTTCAACAGAATCTATGTTGACGATGCATATAAGCTTTCCAGGAAAATAAAATTCATAAGGGAAAATATAATTAAAATTTTTCCGGATAAAAGGTAAACTATAATGTCATAACTTATAAAAGTAGGATACTTCTCATCGCATATAATTAAATTAGGATGTGGCGTTTTCACAACATCGGTTAACCACTTTTCCTTATCAGGTAAATGTAATAGTAATAGATTTTTTTTTTTTTATATAAGCATCGGTACAGTAGTTTTTTTTGACAATATTCTTGGATACATTCGGTACAATAATTCCAAAGGTAAAACTGTCTGCCAGTGATACTGGATCTTTCCTAAATCTCTCCACAAGTTACCAATTTTGATAGAAGCTTTCTGCACTCACAAATTATCAATTCAATTAGCTAATGGCTACATATACAAGGCCTAGGAGAGAGAGAGAGAGAGAGAGAGAGAGAGAGAGAGAGAGAGAGAGAGAGAGAGAGAGAGAGAGCCTGTGTTCTCCTGCTTCTTGTCCCCTTCAGCGTCCACTTGAAGCTTCACGGTTGGCGTATTGTGTATAAAGCGGGGAATGGGAGTTCTGCCAGCCACTATTTGTGCGCCCTTAGGAACCGCCATTCATATCATTAGCCTTAAGTGGGACCCCTACCTCGGGCATCCCCTCGGAAATTATGGATGATACCAAAGAAGTTCTTGCAGATTCTCTCTCTCTCTCTCTCTCTCTCTCTCTCTCTCTCTCAAATATTACTTGAGAGGCGTAGATAGGCATTGCAAATTCCCAGGGTCTAAATGTTAAATTCTCCCTGTCTTATAATTCCATTATTTTCAGTAATGAAGTTCAGCAAGAACACTGACGAGCGAACACAGCCTAAACAAAAACCATACAATCACTGCACTACTGGAGAGAGAGAGAGAGAGAGAGAGAGAGAGAGAGAGAGAGAGAGAGAGAGAGAGGAACATAAAAGCTTGAAGCGAAAACTATTAGTGGTCCGGGAAGCCTCCATCCCGAAGCAGCCTTCCAGAGAGAGCCGTTGTGAGGAGACCTTCGATGATCTCTCATCGACGTATTTGCGACGATCCTCCTTCAGAATGGTGTTTTGTTTATCTGCCATTCACATTTGATTATTTTCGACGTGGACAATGGCGCCCATGGCGCATCTCGTCCTCTCAAAGGCCTTCGAGAGGGGCAGCATGGAGGGCGCGCGTGTATGGCCACATCAGAGACGGTTGCTCTCACAATCGAGGGCCACGTGTTGCGATCCCATTGGTCGATCATTATGACGTACGACGATAGAATTCGGGGGTCCCTCGAGGACGCAGTGTTGTGGGATCCATGTGTCAAACAGAATGGGGTCCCCCATAATAATGAAGCCGGGGCCATCATATTTTCAACAATGGCCCCCACTGGATAAAAGGAGAGAGAGAGAGAGAGAGAGAGAGCTCTGGCTGGAAGTCCTGAAGGGCGCCCCACCCCCCATGGGCGGGGTCACACACCCAATACTAACAGCACTTGAAACAATGGCTCCCTGATGCGAGTTTGGTGTGCACAATATGGCCGATACCCTCTCCTCTCTCTGACCAACCTCAAAAATAGCTGGGGGTTGTGAGAGTGGCCTATTATTCTTCCTATGCAAGTCTATTGTTTTAGTTTTATGACCAGTATGTAACTCATCATCACATTATTCTTTGTCTTCACTCAGTATTATTATACAAAATGTGCACGGATTCTTATCGAAAGAACCCTCAAATCCATTAACCCTAAACAGGCTTACACAGGATAAAATGTCTATATGAATAACTGCCTATGAGAGAGAGAGAGAGAGAGAGAGAGAGAGAGAGAGAGAGAGAGAGAGAGAGAGAGAGAGAGAGAGAGAGAGAGAGAAAATAAAACAAATATATACGATGTAATTGCAGTTCACCGTATAAGGGAAGTTCCTGGATTTTTTTTATATATGCCAAGCTACTGAGACTGTCCTTGTTGCAGACGAAAATGGTAAAAATGAAGTCTTTGGTCCTTATTCGAAGTCCCCGCTGCCAATAACTTTTACCTGTTCCAAGTAAAGCCGTTCAGAACTTCCTGTACTACTACAATGTAAGCAGGAACGAAGTATTGTCCTGACAATTTCAACCACGCTCAAGAAACATCTTTCTTCATTGTGATTTCATCGAAAACTTGAAGGACAAGAACAGCGTTTAACCCAGCAACGGAAGAGCCTGAGTACAGCTAATGGATGCAAATTGCCAAAAGCTTTCAACGGAAAATAGACTTCTTACTCTAGAGCAAAATCTTAAGGGTAAAACAACACGATGTACAAAAAAGAATAAATGACATAATGCAAGAACCAGAAATACAAAACACCAGTAAAAACTCTTCAGAATAAGCCATTATTACAAGTTACCGGCAAATACCATTAAGCTTGAATCGCTCTATTCACACACATATACACACACAGATATGTATACATATATATATATATATATATATATATATATATATAATATAATATATATATATATATATATATATATATATATATATATATATATATATATATAATATAATATATATATATATATATATATATATATATATATATATATATATATATATATATATATATATATTGTACTGTACAGTGTATGTACAGTAGATACATAGTTTACAACGTTTTTATATTCCAGTATGAGGGTTTATAGTGACATTACACGTAAGTCTAAAATAATTTTAGTAATCCAAATGACTACAGAAAATACGTCCATCAAACAAAATATTTATCTGCGCATTGATATATCTATTACCATTGCTGAATGACGAATAAAAATATTGAGGCGTTACAACTACCATGGTTACTGGCACCGACAATCATTATTAACAGCCGTCGGGCTAATTACAAAAATAGGTAATCTTGTATATAGACTTTGCTTTTATAAATTATGCTTACCACATTGCAAGGTACTGCAATGCCATAATTCTTTTAAATATCTGAAACTAGGAATTAAATAGTGTCAAAAATTTCCCTGCTCGTATATTTCAGGTCTTCTGAGAAATGATCTTCCTGGACAAATTCTCCAATAATAATGTATAACAAAGTGAAAAAATGTCACACGATTCCAAA
Organism: Macrobrachium rosenbergii; assembly: GCF_040412425.1. Taxonomy (NCBI): domain Eukaryota; kingdom Metazoa; phylum Arthropoda; class Malacostraca; order Decapoda; family Palaemonidae; genus Macrobrachium; species Macrobrachium rosenbergii. Next base: position 19,691,565 of record NC_089791.1, read on the forward strand.
ATCCCCATCCCACGTTGTGACGTAAGAGCATCTTGACTATAAGTAGCGTGTCGAAGACCTATTCGAGACCTCCTGAATTGATTCCCTTCATAAAAAAAGTGACATGATACACACTCCTTCTTGAAGACCTCCCAATCCCTCCCCCAAAGATCCCATAAATCACGCGAAAGAGGCCGCGTCCCGTCACTCTCCGTTAGAGATTTAGGCGTCTGCGCCTAAACAGATTCTCACCGACGATGACCTTCGGGATAACAATCTAATGGTCAGCGCCAGGGCGTCAAACAGTAAATGACTTTTAGGTGGAAATTTTATTAATGAATAATACCAACAAATACCAACAATCGGTCTAAAATACTCAATGGGTAGTATTCCTGAAATAATCAAGGGGTAGTAAAGAAGAGAAGATATGAATTACCTAGAAAAAGAGGCACGCAATTCTTGCAAATATGTCGAAAGATTCCAGGGTTAGTTGCTGAAAAGAAAATATTAGACAATAAAAAAAGACGATTTTTTTTAAGTTCAAAAACCTGCGCTAGGGCCAAAATGTACTCACAGTCGGGAAAAATGTTTTAACAGAAGCCAAAGATAGCTAACATGAAACAAAGCATTAATTAAAAAAGAATTCTATTTACTGATAGATAATTACGTGAATCGAACAAGACAGTGAGGATAAAGCCAGTCACCAGGGACAGATACACGATAATTCATAAACTGGGGCGAATCGACGAGAGAGAGAGAGAGAGAGAGAGAGAGAGAGAGAGAGAGAGAGAGAGAGAGAGAGAGAGAGAGAGAGAGAGAGAGGTTACAAGTTCGTTCAGGGAATTTTTTCTTTTAACGATAAAATTTTTATTTGCGAATTGGAAGAGTTTAGGCCTACCCAAAATATATTCATACCAAATAACCAAAAATTTAATCGAAGTCGCTACAAACAGTATTTGCGTATGATGTGATAAACTGTTTACCATCTACAACAATCCAAGTCAATTCAAAGTTCAGGAACTTCAAATATCAACAACATTACGGTTTATTTACTCCTATAATAATTACTATGGTCACGCAAATTGTATCCGGCAAGTACTTGAAATCTTTTTTTGTAAAAATGACTTAGTGACTGTAAGTATATCAGTCTAACACAACTGATAATTTATTAATCGAGTATATAATTCTCGTACTGTACAAATGCTAATCTCTTAATTGGAAATGGAATAACAGACAATATACAGATGAAAACAAGTAAAAAATGAGCCGAAGTTTCTTCGGCGCAATCGAGTTTTCTGTACAGCATATAATGTTGTATGAAACTCTCAGCCTCGGCCATGAAACTCTTAGCCGAGGCCCATGAAACTTTCGGTGGTGGCATGTGTTATCACCTATAGCTGTGCCAAACGCAGGATCACGGCTAACCTTTTTAAATAAAACAGAAACTACCGAGGCTAGAGGGCTGCAATTGTTATGTTTGATGATTGGAAGGTGGACGATCAACATAAACAATTTGAAGCCCTCTAGCCTCAGTAGTTTTTAAGATCTGAAGGGAGACGGAAGAAGTGCAGACGGACAGACAAATAGCCATCTCAATAGTTTTCTTTCGCAGAAAACTAAAAAGGATACCCACAATGGTCATATTCAGTATTTGGGGGAAAAGCTTGATCAATTAAGGAAGTTCATTGAAAATTTGCAGGAGATAGCAGTTCATATAAACTGTATTTCTTCTTCCATTTTCTACATGTATCTTACGTACGAAAAATTGAAAACCTTCAGCAAGACTACAGTTCTGTAGGGCTATGTGAATACACCTAGCAAGCATATCTAATTACATTCTCTTCGTGGAAATATATATAAATATAAATATATATAATATATATAATATATATATATATATATATATATATATATATATATATATATATATATATATATATATATATATATATATATATATATATATATATATATACATACCCATTCGTGTGTTGTGCGTACATCAAACGGTCCCAACCCCCCGACCCCTGAGATATCGTCAGCAAGTGTGGGAGCCAATAGAAGCCGAGAGAGAGTGTGTGACATGAAATGTGGGGCGTCGCCGTCAACAGGTCGAGTGACAACGTGGGCGTCACTGACACAACATTATATCAGGGCGACAACATGCCTACGCCCACGGCACGACGCACACCGACTCGCCACCGGCTTTCTTGCTGAAATCTTGCGCCTGCGCCAGAGCCCTCTTCTCTTCTTGCCAATTTGGTGCACACAGGGCATCGCTCACACCTTTTTTTGAATCAGAAGTCATTTCCTGATTAAAGAAAACTGGGCATGTCTTCAACATTTTTAGAATTTGAAGGCATTTCCTGAAAATTGGGTATCGCTCACACCTTGTTAGAATTCGCAATGGTTCCCTTGTTAAATAAACTTGTTTATTTTTATGAAAATATTCATGGACGTAATGCAGGATATACACTGGATTCTGTTTACTTACAGTAAACAGATGTTATTAGTTACCTAATAACTTGCCCATATTTTTAATTTGCAATCACTTCCTGATTAGGTAAAATTATTTATCTAATCAGATATTCATTCTGTTGTAATGCACCACATGTATGTACCAGCAGCATAAGCTAACTAATTATTAAGTAACGCATTTTTTTGCGGTATAAATAGTGTCTGCACTGCGTTAATTGAGAAAATCTACACCGGAAACGGAAGTTTATGGAGACCCCTTCATTATACGAGTACTAATTCAGTTGTGTAGTACCTCGCCTCTCAGGCGGCCATAGTTGAAATACGTTTTAAAACTGGTAGGCACCGAAAATTTCAGAAAATTATTGAGTTAAACAGGTTTCGGAACATTTGCTAATTATATCCATCAAGCCTAACAAACCTTCATCGCCAACCGGCATCTGTACAGAAAACGACTTTCCATACTAAGCGACTTTTCATAGGTACTTTAAGCATCCTGCCACTAAATTTTGCACCCTGCAGCCATTACTGGTGGCAAAAATCGAGGTGCATTTTCGTGAGGGCGGCGTCGCTTCAGAACGAACATCCGCCACTTCAGTTTTGTCACCGACTTTTCAAGGCTGATTGATGCAAAGTTTGTCGGCAAGATGCTAAAGGACGCCGGTAAAAATGTCCCTATGTGGCCCCGCCTAAAGAAGATCTAATCAACTCTTGTCACCAATGTTCAAAAAAGTCAGCACCGACCAATTTGGAGAGCTTTCAGGTCACATTCAACCCTCATCGGAATGAATGGGTGGTTAGGGTGAAGACCTGACTTTAGCGCTCAAATACAGCAATGCTCCTCTGAATCCTTCGCGACGCTCATAAAATGGAAAAAAAATCGCTAAGCCAAATATATATTTTCAAAACAGCCTTCAGGACTGATAACCTTATTTTTTTCCCTCTTTGATTTGATCAAAACCGATTAGATAAGGAATGAAAAGGACGCTGGGTAATCCTGATATCGTTACAAGGAGAAACAAAAATAAAAAAAAAATTTATTCCCACGCTCAGAATGAACAGCGCAGGGAAAAGATACACAAACAAGAGGCGCTGAATTGCTTTCCAACAGTCCGGGTGAACAAAAAAGCATTTCTTCTGAACAATCAACAAAGCCATAAAAAAAGAAGTACAAAAAGGAGGAAAGAAAGAAAAGAAGACATTACCAGAGCCTCCCCTTTGGCCTTCTGTGTTGGGTACAACTGTTAAAAGCAGACAATTTGGCGTCAAAAGATTTGCCTCGGATCCGGCCTTTAGGTGAAGGATCTGCAACACGAATCGAGCAATAAAGAACACGCACAAAGGGTCTGCCAGGTAAAAAAAAGGATCCCGTGGAAGAAGGAGATCGAGATAAAAAGGACAAACAAAAGACATAACAACAAACGTGGATTTATAAATGTTGAGAGTTTTCTAAAGTTGCCTGCACACGATTTTCTTTTCACTTGAACTAACGTCTCTACAGTGCTACACTACTTTAAATATATTCTTTAAAGATAAATGAACACCTCATTCGCTTCAGTAACTCGTTGCTAAGATCAACATTTTCACACGCATTTACATTAGCCACTGGCAATATGTCATACTTATCTCTCCTTATCATCTTAGTAATCAAAAATTTCTTATCTTGAACGAATGGTTCCCAATCTGCCATAATTAAGAGAGGGACCGTTTATCAATGGCTCAAATACATGGATTTCATCTCAACGAATGCCATGGAAGCCTTTGGACTACCTAAGACCTAAACAAGATCGTATACTTCTTGGGACGAATGAATGTCTATGCCTTCACAACAAACCATTTCAGTGACGTCATCGCTCCAACATACGACGA
>NC_089791.1:19700887-19753387 GCF_040412425.1 Macrobrachium rosenbergii
TATATATATATATATATCTATATATATATATATATATATATATATATATATATATATATATATATATATAAAAATAAAACAAAAAGTAAATGAATATACAATCTTAATTTTTATTTCAAATATAGTTTATATCGAATCCACTATACCAGTGGTTCTCAACCCTTTTATTACCACGCCCCCTCTAAGAGCTGGTCCTTCCTGCCCTTTGCATCTATCAGTTTCCCTCCCAGATTAAGAGGAAAAAAAAAAAAACAAAAGTAAATAATTACAAAATAATGGTAAGCCTAGCGAGTCTAGCTAAATGACTAAATATAACAATCTTTTTCATTTTTTTATTTCAAATTAGCTCCTCACTCTTGTTTAATATCTAGAATTTATAAATTTTCCTATCCACTCTACCAGGTTGAGAACCATGCACTATACCTTGGGAATACCTTACACCCAAGGGGAATTATGAATCATAAGTGCTTCTGTGTGTGTGTGTGTGTACATGTGTGTATATGTGTGTGTGCGTCTGCACACACAAAAACTAAAATCAAAAAATAAATTAATATACAAGCTTATTTTTCATTACAAATATAGTTTCATATCGAATTCACTATGCCTTGGGAATACCTTGCATCCAAGGGGAATTATAAATGATAAAAGCTGCTGCATTGGCCAGGATTCGAGCCTCATGACAGGCCATCCTCCAAGGATACATCACAGCCGAATTACCAGGACAATACGTTTTTAATAAATGCAAAGTGATCAGATACAAGCTGAGAAACTCATTGTGGGCAATTCGTCTGCCTCGGCGGAATGCGATCTAGAGCAATAAAAAGTAATTTATGAAAAAAAAAACAAGACTTAAAGTTTAAAAAATTTTGTAGTGTCGGTAAAGAACTGCGGAAGAGGTGAGAAGGGATGAGGGTCTGCACCGCACCACGGGCAATAATACTTGAAGGAGTTATGGTATAGGTAATATATATACATATATATATATATATATATATATATATATATATATATATATATATACATACATACATACATACATATATATAATATAATATATATGTATATATACATACATACATACACATACATATATATATATATATATATATATATATATATATATATATATATATATATATATATATATATATATATATATATATATATATATACATATAAATAAATATATGTATATATACATATATACAAATATATATAATACAATACATATACACACACACACACACACACATATATATATATATATATATATATATATATATATATATATATATATATATATGTGTGTGTGTGTCTAAAACAAACAAAAAATAAATGAATATAAAAGCATACTGGAAATAATCCTCAATAAATTCTAAACCGTAACATGCGCTTGTATACACGTGTTCTTGTTTCCTGTATCACCGCCAGCAACATTGTAGCAGCGAACCACAATTACTCACCTGATAGCATCGTCTCACCTTTATTGCGCGCAGGTGTGCTGCCCTCTTAATTTGACGCATGACAGATAACTTCATTCTTCTTGGCACCACGGCTGCGCCATGTGTGACCATTTGGCCCCGTTTTTTAAAATCCTAATCGCACATATTACGGTTAGTAAAATGTTGCCATTCCTCCTGACTGACAGGAGGGAGAGATGCCATGGGAATATTTCTGTTGATAATATTCTTCTTGGTCAATATTTTTTTTCAAGTGGTCTACGATGATGCATTTCTTTTTTCAAGAACTGTCACAATAGTCCATCAAGACGTCCTATTTGACCAACAAATAAGATATTGCTTGTAAACTTCCCAATATATAACGGCGAGGTTTATTTTCCCTGTCTCTGCACAAGGTTTGCAAATCTCTCCCCGTCTTGTAAATTAGTCCTAGATCTGCTCCCAGACATTTAGGAGGAAAGCTTGCATACAACCCTCAAAAAAAAAAAAACAACAACTAGAGTATTTGTTCAGTGCATGAACTGTGGACTTCTGCAAAGCGGGGAAAAAAAAAAAGCAAGCATCTGGTTAACTTACGGTATTTTTCTTTTTTAATAGTTTAGGTTACATTTTGGCTGAAGTTCTATCTTAATGACTTTTCCACTCTGTTTCTCTAAGTCTCAGATGCTGTCATTAATTGCAGCTCTTGAAGGGACTAGAAAGAACAACTCTATTACAGAGTAGCTTCTTACTTCAGATAACATCATACTACTACAACTTCTTCATGGTTATCTGGACAGAAGTCATGTGAATCTGTTGATGCCAGACCAGGGCATAACACTTTCTTTTAATATTTTCGTTGTGAAAATTCCAACCAATCCTCAAGTTACAGAAATCTATGATAATACTGGTGATGACAATGAACAATAAAGTCCTGATGAGTTTGTACCTTCATGAAAATGATCCTAATAATGATGATGACGATGAATTCTCTCGCTGTTACCATTATTATCTTTAATTTATAACCCTCCATTCTTCATGATGGAAGTCTATAGTTTTTGCTATTTGCCTTAGCCTTTTGTCTCATTTTCTTCGGCTCTGGGCAACATAAAGGTAATGGGTAGCAAGCCCCATGGGAGCTGCATCTAAAAAGAACACAAAAAAAAAAATCTCAAGCTGCCAAACTTGAAGCTAGTTACTGTGATTTTCCTTAGCTCTTTAATCTCACTTTCTTCGGTTCTGGGCAACATAAAATTAATAGGTAGAAAGCCCCATAAGAGACTGCATCTTAAAAAAAAAAAAAAAAAAAAAAACTCAAGCTGCCAAACTTGAAGCTAGTTATTGTGATTTTCCTTAGTGCTCCAATATAATTTTCTTCGGCTCTGGGCAACATAAATGTAATGGGTAGCAAGCCCCACAGGAGACTCCATCTAAAAAAAAAAAAAAATAAAAAAAAAAACTCCGGCTGCCAAACGTGAAGCTAGTCCGAAGATCATGCGAAAATACTCCCCTCCCCATGACAGGCCATCTTCCACCGCATGAGAGGCGATAAACGGAGGTGTCCACAGGTGCCAACACGAGGGAAAAGCCTCTGGTGAACGACACATAATCGCCAGCCGCTAAAAATACACTCGGGGAACATACGAAACACTGAGGTATTACAAAGTACAGCGGCACGCACCCATCCACCCACCCACCCACCCACCCACCCATCCATGGCAAGCAGGGCGAGGAAGGGGCCACCCTTCCGCTCCCAGCCCGTTCCCCTACGTAAAAAGCGAGACATGGTACTGCCAACGCTGTCATCACAGAATATATTACTGTACTCGGTGCCTTCGACGGCGGAAAAGTACGCGTTCTGTAGCTCTGCTTACTTGAGAGAGAGAGAGAGAGAGAGAGAGAGAGAGAGAGAGAGAGAGAGAGAGAGAGAGAGAATTGAATACAGAATTTATGCCAAAGGCCAAGCACTGGGACCTATGAGGTCATTCAGCCCTTAAATGGAAATTGACAGTCAAAAGGTTAGAAAGGTGTAACCGGAGGAAAACCTCGCAGTTGCACTGTGAGTCAATTGTTAGGGGAGGGTGGAAAGTAAGGTGGAAGAAAGAGAATATGAAAGGAGGTCAGTAAAAGGAATGAAAGGGGTTGCAGCCAGGGGCCGAAGGCACGCTGCAAAGAACCTTAAGTAATGCCTCAGGTGCACTGAGAGAGAGAGAGAGAGAGAGAGAGAGAGAGAGAGAGAGAGAGAGAGAGAGAGAGAGAGAGAGAGAGACTTCAGGCATTCAGTAACCCATAAATTTCATGCCCCTAAGTGTAACCACTCTTAATTAAATCAATACAAGGGAGTCGCTTGCGGAAACCAGAACCTCCGTCTATTTAAGTCCGCGTTACCCCCTTTCCCCTTTCAAAAGGAAAGAAAGAAAGAAAGAAAGAAGAAGAAAAATATCGTCATCCACTCCACTTGCGTCGGGGAAAAAAAAAGCTCTTCACCAGAGAGATATTCAAAACTCTAGCGGCCGCTATTACCACTGCTATTAGCGGAGCCCCTCTGCACAGTGAAGAAACACCCGCGAAATCAAATGACACACATCTGCAACAAATCTGTTCCCCGGTAACACTTATTTACCACAACATTTCCCTCAAACATGTGCTGGCATTAGAGCCATCATAAACACTTCCGGTCGTTGCAAAAAAGAAAAAAAAAGTTAAATAAAATAAAAAGACAAATAAATGTAAAGGGAGGGGAGAGTAAAAGAGAAATAAAAGGGAGTAAAGAAAAGCGAGATAGCTGAATATTAGTCAGGAAATTATCACCAGGTTTATTTTTTGGCGGATGGGAAGTATTGCCTTACGATGGAACGAAGAGGAGAATGATGGAAGATTAATGTTTTGGTACAAAAAAGGGACGAAGACTGCCAACGCCAATGTTGTCTTAGCTACATCAGATAAGGAACCGGCGCTTTCGTGAGTGAAGGATTCGAAGAAGTCTCTTTATTTAAAGACCTTCTCTCTGGTCGATTGGGGCTGCATCCTCAACACACCTTCGCCAAATTTGAAAACTCGACGAAAACGAGAATCCTGGGCTAACCGATAAGAGACGCAGAAATCTGACAACAAGCAATTTTCATGAAGAGGGTATGAAAAAGAACAATAAAATTGTAGTAGACTGGGAAATTGCACCAGTATTTATAGGGAACTGAAAATTAACAGGATTTATAGTATGACAGGAAGACTGATAAATATCAATATTTATTAGACTGAAAGGAATCATATTTCCAGGACTAAAATTTAACTGTATTTCCAAGGCATATGAAAGATTTAGTGTTTATAAAGGGGACCAACCTCTATAAGAGACCTGAAAGACATAATTTTTCACAAGATAAATGAAATGGAGACCTGACAGGTGTCACATCCGCAAAACTGAGAGCCACGAATTTCTGTGATACAACAAAGTTAAGAATACAGAGCGTACTAATTTTTCTTTCACACGATTGGCGTATATCCACTTTCCGCATTGTGCATATCATAAAGAAGTTCATTAAAAACTGAAGGAGATAGGTATTTGCTAAGGTCAAAAATTATATCACCGGATGATAAGATGATTAAAATCAAGGCGGAAAGGGTAAAGGGCAAACATGTGTTCACAGGAAAAACCTTAGGAAAAAGAAAATGTTACCTGATGGAATACATTCAAACAGGCCTGATGAACAAATGGTTTTCCAATTAAATCTTCCCTTCCCCTCCCCCCACAAACCCCACCGCATTTTCTCAAACCATCTGAGCTTGAGTAACTGTGGAGACTTGGATATGATGAGCATTATAGGTGAGTGGGTGTAAACTGTCCCGGGATGTTGATAAACAAGGTGACGTTCAGGCCTCGGGTGTCAGCCGTGTTGTTCTTCGCATTCGTCAACCTCTCCTTAGTGGTTCCTGGGTCTATAGGACCAAGGTATAGGGCCACTTTAGGGGTCGACCTTATCGTCCGAGTCATTTTATTTTACGCCTATTACGTTCGACGAGACACCGATGGCATTTCGTGGTCTCTTCCATCTTCTTCCCTCAGTTGGAAACATGGAGGCGAGATTTGGTTTTACGTACAAGTATTTAATTTCATTTTAAGCTCACTCCATTCACAGTCTGAATGTCAAGAATACAAAATTATTAGACATATGCTTACACATCTAAAACAGATATGTATGTTTGCACACAAATACTTTTACGGGCCGCCTAAGAGCAAGAGCCCGTGCCAGAATATGGCTGCCTTAATTTAAACCACAACAACAAATACTAACATATATGTATTATTTCCTCCTCTAAATTTTCGTATAAAAAAATCCATTTACTGGTGTTTCAGGTTTGAAGCATGTACACTATAATGCATTATATAAAAAGCATGTTATGCTCACCGACAGTACTCTACTGTGGTAAATATTAAGGAAAAATGGTTTGCTCGATATCAAATTAAATATAACTCATAATTATTGTAGAACTGGCCCACCAAAGAATGGGTTGGATTTAATAATAATAATAATAATAATAATAATAATAATAATAATAATAATAATAATAATAATAATAATAATAATAATTCCCATTTGTCGCTTGGCCCACTGCAGTAGGCTACTGCATATGAATTTTACTAGTCTCAAAACTTTCCCTTCCTCATACCATCGTTTGTATTTCTTGATATACATAAGCAAGAGAGGGCCAGTTTACACATCACTTACAGTTCAGACTTCAAAGCAGTCGTAAATAATGTCGAAAACCTGAAGAAACGCTATGTGCGGTTCCTCTTTTATGCCTACAAAATTTAATTTCTTACACCCTTTCCTTTGGGGAAGAATCCTTATAGTATAGCGTTAGGTAAAAGGAAATGAACACAGCCCTAAGGAAAAGCTAAATTAAGCACTGGAGCGGCACCCAAACCTCGAGAATATATTCTTTACTAATTAAACATTTCGCTTGAAGGTCTCTCCGGCCCGTGCCTTGAAAAGCATGTTTACCTCAGCTCTACGAGGTGTTTATGCTCGCCCCGGGGCATCCAACGGAGTGTTTATGCTCCCTGCGGGGACTCCACTCGGCTCTCTCTCCTCCACACCATTTAAAAGCAAACTACTGATTATGCCAATTAAACATCGGCCTGTCATAACCCATTAGACATCCGACACGGAGATCTAAGGTAAAGTCATCACGGTTTTCTCAAACGGGGGACTATTTTATATACACGATTGTCATTCATGCCAGTTCGACAGAAATTTACAGCAAAGGAGGTTTTTCCTAGACCGACACTGTCTGACTCTATTCATACACGATACATTCAACAATAAAGACTGATGCTGTAATGATGAATAAAGGCTTGTCTGCACATAATAATACATTACTATGTATATATGCACAGTAAAACCTGTTATTATTACTATTTCAGTAGATGAAACCTATTCACATGGAACAAGCACACAGGGGCCATTGACTTGAAATTCAAGCTTCCCAAGAAAGTTAGTTTCAACCTCCCACCGCAGACCCCACACTGCAGCAGTAACTGATCGTGATACAGAACCAGCGATTTTTCGTCGCCCTGGGGAAGACGCGAACCCTCGACATCTGAGTGGCATACCACGACACCAGCCACTATACCAACGGACCAACTACGAACGAATGTTGGCTTCTTAAACGAATTAATAAGCGCAGAAATGAACGTTCATTGGAAGAGGAAAAAAGATGAATAAATAAAATCAAGTAAGGAATGAATATGCTGAATTTGTACCAATCTCATACACTACTGATCGTTTCACTCATGTAATAAAAATCCACATAAAGGAATTATGTACATATTTCATAAACTATAAATCAGATTAAATGATTGTATCAAAACTAATGCATCAGAACGTGTATTCTCATAAAGCTAGTTACATAAAGTTCGAATAAAAAGAGACTGCTGGCCATAAGTACACTCCAACAATAGTAATATCAATAATAAAGCGCACACGAACTTCAAAATATAAAAAATCGAACCTATTAACAAAAGAAGAAAAGGAGAAGAGAGCGTCCTTGGCGGAGGGTCTCCGGTGACCTAATTGGTGGCCACAAAAGAATCAGATTGCCGTTCCGATTGGATGGTCCGCCTGATGGTATCAGCCAATGGCTGCGCGCCGCTAGAATGCAAGTACGGGGTCCTCAATCCGACTCTTTGATCGTCATCTGATTGGTTGATTGCCGTCATATCTCAACGATAATAGACTGTTGAACGGTGAAATATTTCTATCGGCCGATTAAAAGATACCCCGAGATAACTCGTTGCAGAGATATATTGCCTCTCCGCGAATGAATTATGCTTTTGTTTTTCATTTGCTAAATACACATTCTTACTTTACGACCGTTAACAAAATTTTGCGGACTGAATTCACTCTGGAGTACGAGGAGCAGGGTCTAGTTTCTTGTAAAGGTAAACTGATGGCAGTGAGGTACAACTGAGGACAGAAGCCTTCATATACACACATACACACACACACACGTGTATACGTGCAAAAGCGTCCTTTTTTTTAGCATGCGTATATTCATTCACTGAAATACTCTATAATTATAATACAAAATGTAAAGAAAATCTGCAGCCGCGGACAATATACAAGAGAAACATCTAGCTGTCATTATCTGAGACGTAATTTTGTTTACATGTTTATGCTACATCAACCAAAACAGTTGCTTGTCAGAAGCAAATAACAGTTACCATTTCAATTTTTTTCAATCATGGTGGCGTTCTCAGAGCAACACAACAGTTTCACTTTTTATCACAAGCATCAGGACGACGGAGGATCATCGTCATCGTCTTCACGAATGGTTTCCTTTATTCTTCTACTTTCACCGATTGCCCTTAATCCTGCCCTTCCTTGTACTCTTTTCACCATGATTCTTTGTGTGTCAACCTGATCCACGCCCTTTATCTCCCCATCTCTTCCTTCGACATCCATCTCCTGAAGTCTGAGTGATTCTATTGGCTAATTGCCGCACAGTGATACCAGAGATAGGAAACGATTGGTCAACAAAGCCTGGCTAATCTACAGCTCCATCAACTGGAGTGGTTACTTGGAGCTGCCCCTCGAATGTCCTTCAGAAACGTATCACACACTCGGTCGTGGACGCCACCAACCACATAGTGGTGACAGGATCGAGTGACCACGAAGGATTAGGCATTGAAGAACTCACAGGATAAAGCTCTTACACTTGGATTTAGGTAAGAGGTCACATGACCTGAGGTTCCCAGGACCATCGTGTCTGGTAATTATGAAGATCAATTATCCCCACTTATCTACAGAGCCCCCTCCCCCAAAAGAAAATTAATGATATAGGTTTACAAGTAGCCTTAATTTTTTAAATGTTTTTTCTTATCCACAGTGCCCCCTCCCCCCAAGAAAACTGATGAAGTAAGCTTAGAAGTAACCTTAATTTATTTTTAATTTTTTATTTATTTATTTTTTTTTTTTAGAATATTGGAGAGAAAAAAGGGCCTGGCTATATTTCAACTTCCTGTTTTATGGCTGCAGCCATTCCAAGCCCTTTTTCCTTTTTCAAGTGAAAGACTGAGTATATATTTTAGAAGTAAACTGTATAAAAGCAAAAAAAAAAAAATAAATAAATAAATAAATAAACAGACCACGATTGTTCAAACCCAGGCAAATATTCGTTGTCTCCCCTAAAGCTCACACTTTGTCGCGGTCGATAGCGACTTGACTAATAATAACCCGAGACCTTTCCTCGATGACATGTACCTCTGTGAAAAGTAGCCAAATCCCCAACATGCTCGATCCATCTCCCGCCATTCCATTATGGCAATTCTTACCGCCAAAATGTTGTTTCTCCCGCCAAATGTTGTTACATCCCGTGCGCCCTTCGACTCCGGAATGCGCGTCGTAGGTCTTAAATCCTCATCACGGCAAAGCAAATAGGGGCTAAGATGCCTTGTGTGTGCCGTGGCGGTGTTTATAGTCTCGAAAGGGAGTTAAGAGGACCTCAAAATGGCTCATCAAGCTGTCGCAACCCTCACAAAAGGGCTAACGAGTTGGGTGAGTGAGGAAGACATTGGATAGAAGTTGTTGGTGGTGGATGGCTTGTAGGTGACTTACTTACGGACACCGTCCGAGAGGCCATCTGAAAAAGTTTATCACCGCTTATTTTTTTTATGTAAATATTACTTACATGTTTTCAGTTTCTAAAAATGTTAAACATGCTAGAAAATATTCAGAGTTAACAGCCTGGTATGAGAACAATCATCTCCCATTCTGCAATCATTGAATAATTTCGATTCTAACATCAGTATAATAACTGACCAAAAAATCAACTGTGTAATCGTGCATGACATTGAAGTATCCTCTAGCATAATGAGTATTAAACTGGGAGCATGTCGTTTTAACGTTTTTTTAATAAAATCAGTAACTTTGACACCCTGAATCAGAGATCCCTGTGTTTACTGCATCTCGATCTCAAAACTTTTCTTTTTCTAGCCACTGCAGTGTTCAAGAAGACAAAGCATGTTTTTGAGAAGTGCCTGGTTGCCTGACTGAGCGTGAAAAACATTCATCACCATTCCCGATGTCATTTCCTCTCTTTCTTTCATATCCGCTTTTGCTCTGAACGCGTCTGCAGTCCTGACGGTACTCCTATATTACATCAAGTATTGTGCATAAAGTAGGAAGGTTTTGTTATTAATTTTTACAATATCCCACGTTGCATTATCTTCAAGTGTCCTTCATTTTCAAGTAAAATATTATTTTATTACAAACGTTTTCGTTTGCTTTGTTCAAACTGCAAGCGCTCCTGCTCAGTTCCTGCTTAGCTTGTTTTTTATGGCCTGTTTTTTTCGCATGGTTCCCATCAAACCCTCCATCTAAGAGCTTCCATATCAGTTATCAGACCTCTAGAACATTTTACTTAAATAACAACGAATCAAACCTGACAAGGAGAACATTTTGTGTGGAATTCACAAACTATTAACAAACAGACAAAAGAATATAAATTTGTTGGCAATCTCTAAAAACAGTAAATGAAAAAAGATAAAAAAGGGGGGGGGGACCACACAATCAGCATTCAGTAGGATATATAATAATTTCTCGAAAGCCAATTGTTTATATGAGACAGGTTACCTTTCTTAACACATCAATGCTCGTTGACCTTAGCAATACGAAGTTAATTACTGATCATAAGAGCACCCTAAAAAGTGAAGAAAAAATACTCGCGTTTCACAATGAAGACAGCTCCAATCTTCAGAAAAAAAATATCGATACAAAAACATAATCAGATGAAAGCAAAAGTGAATCGCCGTGAAGTATCACCACAGGCAATCAAGATTCAAGAACGTCAGCCCGCTGATGAAAGAAACAAACCTGGTCAACTTCTCTGTCTCTTTCTTTCTCCTTGTCTTCGTCAGTCAGGTCCACATCTTTCCAGCGAGCGTTAGCTAAAAGGGAGCAGCCCAGTCCATGTAGCTCTCCAACCTGTTGCAAGTCCAGGTGAGTTACTGGACCGATAATTACTCTCAATGGCCACATTAACAGTCGACGATACGTGTTAACATCGCTTGATATCTGCTTTTGTAGTTATTACATCGTTAAGTCTCCGGCTTCCCCGAAAGCGAACGAGTTCCTCGCCCTTATTTGAGGTAAACTATACCTGGAATGTTTCTGCAGGATCTTTATGGACAGTTTGCAAATCGGGAGAGAAACTGCTTGGGGTGGCACAATACTTCAGCCAGCGACCTCCAGACACGTTGTCCTGATGGGCTCTAAACCACCTCCAATCAGATGGTCACAGCCCGCTTATTTAAAATGGGGTGAGCGCCACACATGCAACCAAAACACGAATGACGATAATTGGAAGCACTGTACTATTTGTTTTCTTCAAGAATTTTTTGAATAATTGTAATTCTTCAAGAATTTTTTGAATAATTAATCTTAAAATAGCACAACTGAACAGATGGCTTGATAATTAAATTTTATGTAAAATCTAAGGGTTTTACCACTGCATAACATATCAGTAGCGGAAATACTTATGTAAGGGAATTGCAGCATCAGATATTCTATTTACCGTAATCGACAATCTTAGGCGTCGAAGCATCATTGTTTGTAAGGTTATATCAAGAATCAAAACAGGTAAATGGTTTCTACTTTACATTCCAATAATCATCACAGCAGAAAAATCTTGTGTATACACACACACACACACACACATATATATATATATATATATATATATATATATATATATATATATATATATATATATATATATATATATATATATATATATATATATATAGTCTGTGTGTGTGTGAGCTGTGAGTGAATTTATGAGTATCTCAACTACGTACAAAACTCCCTCGACATACAGACACTTGGGTGTACATAGCGGAGAGTGTACAAAGCCTCCTCCTGACACCTACACGGGGTATGTATTCAGACACGTTGTCGCGGTTTCAGCGGCGAGAGTGCGTCGCCCATGTTACCTGGTTATGTGGTCATTAAAGAGCGAATCACCATGTAAACAAACTTCCTCAGACTAACGAGAATCCTCGTTTTCCCCTGAAAACCCCAACAGAAAGAAATCTGGCCGACCCGAGAGAAGAATGTCCAAGTGCGGGACGAAGAAAGCGAAGAAAACCCCCGGAAAATTAAGAGACGTGGGATTAACGACCGGATTACTGCCCTTCTACCCCCCCCCCTCTCCTCTCCACCTCTCCCCCACGTGATCTCCATTATACAGGGGTGGGGGAGAGAAGAGAGAAGGGGAAGGAGGGAAGGAGAAGGGTTGGGGAAGCAGTGGTATGATTTTAGAGCTGCCTCTACGATGGTCGGAATTCCTCTTTTTAATAGATCAGGAAGTGGCCCTTATACACGCTCAAGAATGGGCCTTGTACGGATTTTCGGAGACGGTGATTACCACGTGTGGTTTATCGCAAAGACATCCAAAAGCCATTTCATTTCTGTTTTATTATTCAGTTTCACACCAAATCTTTCAGATTCGACCTAAGGCTTAAGAGAGCAGAAAAAAACCTAATTTATTTAACGCTTCCTCATGCTTCTGAATAATGCTAAGTACTCGGCAATCTATATTTTAGATACCCTGAACATGAACATGGGTAAAAGCTTTACTTTAAATATAAGCTAACAGTAACTCAGACGAGAAAAATTAAGGATCTTTATCAAGAGTGTAGACAATTATTTTGTTACGACAAAAAAAAAAAAAAAAAAACTTACAATTCTTTTTACACATAAACGAAACAAATTCAGGATTCTACCAACACTTCCATCGTGAAGTTCTGCACTTTCTCTCATAAAACAAAGTACTCTTCGTAAACGATAGCAGAATATCCTTTAACACTCATTTATAAGTAAGCCAAAATCCTCTGCAAAACACTTCGTTAGGTATTGCTGAATATTTAAAAACAGCTGGTGGAGAATATTCAGCGTTCTTCATTTCCCAAATAACCAACAACTTCGACAATAGAGGGGATATTGTTACGGAAAAGTTGCAGGGAAGTTAAAAAAATCACTTTTATACAAAATTCACATAATCTTATTCCCTCAATGACCTTTCATTGAGACCTGCATGGAAAATAACACAACACCTTCATAATAAGAATGAGAAATCACAATGATAAGCCTAAATAAGCTTCTCTCAATTTCTTTGAAATATGCCTCGCAGCCAATCG
Source organism: Macrobrachium rosenbergii (assembly GCF_040412425.1). Classification (NCBI taxonomy): domain Eukaryota; kingdom Metazoa; phylum Arthropoda; class Malacostraca; order Decapoda; family Palaemonidae; genus Macrobrachium; species Macrobrachium rosenbergii. The sequence continues at coordinate 19,714,022 of NC_089791.1, forward strand.
CTGATGATGCAGTGGTCACAGATGTAGATTTTTAAAACTTTCTCTGGCTTCGCATTCCCAGGACATCGCACCTCACAAAATATTTTATAAGCCAATACTGATTTCATCGTCAAAAGACGAAAAAAGAAAATTTATAACAAACGCTGCGCCTACGAGGTTATCTTAACAATGATTACAAGTAACTACATAAGAATAGCAAGTATTTATAAGAAAATGCCCAAGTGTTACGATAGCACACCGATGTCTAAACGCGAAGAAAAGAGGGGAGAAGTAAGAGAGGGGGGGAGGGGATGGGGTATCTGGTGAGTGAGTGAGGATGTTGATGGCAGTGGTGACTAGTGAATTCCATCCACCGCGATTTAATTTACAACAAATGTGCGCGGTTTCTCGGCTTACTTTAACGAAGCCTAAGGGTCGTAACCCCCTCAGAGCCGAACCTGACCTCAAAAACGGATCGGAAGCTGGCGAATTACAATCGGTAATTCGCGAATGTGATTCCCAACAAGTATTCTCATAGTTCTAAGCAAGAAGAATCGAAGTATAACGAGCCATTTTCAAATTGATGCCTTCATCAACTTGACCGAGAGCCTCTCACAAAAGAGAGGCGTGGAAGTCTTCAAAGACATTAAGGGAAGTGGGATAAGCCCCTACATCGGCGGGTGGCTCCGAGGTGCGGGCGAAGTGGATGGGCCGACCTATGAAATCCGAGTCTGGTCTTCCTGTGATGCTTCATGGTAGCCCTCCTCTCTCTCTCTCTCTCTCTCTCTCTCTCTCTCTCTCTCTCTCTCTCTCATGTTCCGACCGCAGTGCATATGGCATCCCTCTGATTGTAAGGACGCGAGGTGAGAACAAGTCAAAGGAGGGGAACGAGAAGAATCGGAGGAAGAAAAAAAAACTCAAGGGATAAATAGGCGACAAAGCACAAAGGGAAGGAAGGTGATGATTTTCAATAGAGCACCTCAATCCAATTTGTACATGACAGATCAAAGGAAAACCTATCCGTCTGCAAGGGCAGAGAAAGCAGTATTATTAACCTTTGACGGCTAGTCAAAAAAAAAAAAAAAAAAAAAAAAAAGGCCGAATTAGTCACTGAACGGACAATAATTGCAAAAGAACAGGAAAGCTCTGATGGCTGCAAGCGCCGAGTATGCAGCGTCATTAACCTTTGCCAGTTAGTCTAAATCAAAACAAAACAAGTAAAAATGCGCTGAAGCTTCTTCGGCGCAATCGAGTTTTCTGTACAGCGTATAATCAAGTCCACCGAAAATAGATCTGTTTTTTTGGTGGTCTCGGTACAATGCTGTATGAACTGCGGCCCATGAGTCTTATAACCATGGCCCGGTGGTGGCCTATCCTATAGTTGTCAGAAGCACGATTATGTCTAACTTTAACCTTAAATAAAATAAAAGCTACCGAAGCTAGAGAGCTTCAATTTGCTAAGTTTGATGATTGGAGGGTGGATGATCAACATACCAATTTGCAGCCCTCTAGCCTCAGTAGTTTTTAAGATCTGAGAGCGGACAGAAAAACTGCGAACAGTAAAAAGTGCTAACAGAATACAGTGCGGACAGAATAAAGTCCAGACGGACAGACAAAGCCGGCACAACAGCTTTCTTTGACAGAAGACTAATAAAACTGGAAACGGCCGAAACACCCACTGAACGGCCAATCTGCAAACGAAGAGGAGTGAGCGTTCTGAAGGCTTCCCTTCCAAAACAACAGGAAGGACAAACGGATTAGATCTTCACCGGAGAGTTACAGGAGAAGGATTAACAAGGAAGGATCCCGTTGGTGGCAAAAACAGGAAAAGAGATAGGATGCTGATGACGGGCCAGATAGGCAGCCGATCCAACACTGATAAGCAATGGATTAAGTGGCCACGAAGAGACGATGATAAGTGAACAACAAGGAGTCTCTCTTGCCCGTTTTTTTCGGGTATCGCTCGTAACGGAAATAAACATCTGACTAACGAAGAACATATGGATGAGCAAAGACCTCGAGGAATATAAAACTGTTACCTCTGAACACATGCAAATATCACAGTTATCTCAGGGCATTTGCATCTTGAAAGACCTGCCTTTTTTTTTTTTATCACCACAGATGTTCGCTCTCTAGAGTCTAGACGTTGATATCTTGACATTTCGACGTATTATATATCCACTGTAACTTAAAGGACGCCACCAAGTAACCTCAAATTAAAATTAATAGTTATTTCACGAGAGGACCTGATTCTTTCTAAATGTGTTACCTATAAGCCATTTCTTCCGCAGAGTCATATTCGGGAAAAAGAAATTTGAAGCTACAGCTGCTGTAGAGATACTGGTCTTAAATAATTCCTTGTCTCTGAATGATGACGTATACAAAAGGACATGACTGGTGAAGTTTTGAAACAAGTAAAAAATGCGCCGAAGATTCTTCGGCGCAATCGAATTTTCTGTACAGCCGCTACAACTTATAATAAAGGCCACCGAAAATAGATCTGTATAATTCCTTGTAATGGGGATTAAAATCATAGCTATTAAAATAAAAAAAAGATGAAAATGCCTATATTTTCGAAAGGTCTAATTAAATGTCACATTTCACAAACCTGGTAAAAGATAATTATTGCATAAGTACTTAGCATCTGGCATGAAACCGCAAAAAACGTACAATAATTCTATTATGTTGGGTGTTAAAATTACTGTTATTTATGCTTAGTGAAAACAAACGATAATTTCAAAAGGTATAAATACACAACCGATGGAGCTGATTACTGATATTATTAGTTAATATGAAGGATATAGAGAGACAATATTTCCAGCAGGTACAAATACACTTAAGATGAAAATGATTACTAACATTATGAGTTAATATAATGGACATAAAATAAATAAATATATAAATACATAAATACACACTATATAATATATATACACACATATATATATATATATATATATATATATATATATATATATATATATATATATATATATATATATATATATATATAATAAATAGCGTTCCAAAATACCATTTTAAAAGTCCTGAAAAGAGAAACCCTGGGACGTAAATCCAAAAACGGAACGGCGATCATTTTGGAAACCGAGCGGTTAATAAAGCAAGGAAATTGAAAATGACGGTGCTAAGAAAATGTGGGAAGTGATGCAGGCATAATCAGTAATCGGGAACCTTAATGTATCTTAATCAGTGTTACAGCGAAAAGTCCTGTCTTATCGGTGGACCTTATCGAGAGACGGGCGGGGAAGGTGTTTGGGCGTCAGCATGATGAATGTTGCCTTTGGGGGAGGAAAATCACAGGACTCTTAAAAGACTTAATAAAGAAGCACTGACGATCACTAGCGGATCCAGAAAAATTTGATGGGGGCCACAAATTTTCATATATATATATATATATATATATATATATATATATATATATATATATATATATATATATATATATATATATATATATATATATATATATATATATATATATTTATATCATATATGTATGTATATATTATATATATATATTTTTTATATATATTATATATATTTTATTTATTTATTTATTTATTTTATATGTATATATATTATATATATATTATATACTGTATATACGTGTATATATATATGTGTGTATATATATATATATATATATATATATATATATTTATATATATATATTTTTATATATATATATGTGTGTGTGTGTGTGTGTGTGTGTGTGTGTGCCCAGGTGCCCCCGCGTGTGTTATTTCTTCAATAGAATTTATTATTTTTTTCATTTTTCATTTTTATATTTCTTATTAAATGTTATTATCTGAATCTTCAATATTATTATTTTATCATTATTTTTCATGGGGCGGTTGTCACCCAGGTAATTACAATCCCTAAATATATATGTACGACGATATTATGGCGTTATATATAAAGTTAAGAATATGACTGGAAAGAAGGCAGAAAATATACTGTAGTTCAAATATACACAATAAGAACTTATGAGAAACTGTCATATAATTACATATAAATATATATATATATATACAACTAAATATATATATATATATTATATATATATATATATATATATATATATATATATATATATATATATATATATATATATATATATATATATATAATAAATATATATACGTGTATATTTATAGTATATGTATATATATATAATCCTCAAGGACATGTGATCACAAGACTAACAAAACTTCTTCTAGACATAAAATATTGCAAATGTCCACAGCCTAAAAGTCTAAATACTTTTAAAACTACAAAAGAATAAAAATCAACAGCTTAAAAGTCTAAATCTTTTGAAAGATTGAGAAAAGCACCTTGTAATGTAATGACCTTGTGAAAATAAAAAAAAACCAACCTCCTTCCAACTCTTACTTGGGTTGGCGTTAATTCACTGGACCTTAACCCATTTCCCTTTCTTGATATATGTATATATATATATATATATATATATATATATATATATATATATATATATATATATATAGAGAGAGAGAGAGAGAGAGAGAGAGAGAGAAGAGAGAGATATATATAGAGTATATATATATATATATATATATATATATATATATATATATATATATATATATATATATATATATATATATATATATATAGAGAGAGAGAGAGAGAGAGAGAGAGAGAGAGAGAGAGAGAGAGAGAGAGTCTTTTGAATGGTTTCCACCCAGATGAGCTGAAGAATACCTCGTCGAGGCCTCCCTTTTTCAATTGCATGATGGTATACATTTTGAAGTCGTATTAATTAATCACGCTTATTTTTTTATTATACCCCCACCGCAACTATGACTCACAAAAGTCTATCACCAAGTATATACCTGATACACACCTTCGATTAACAGAGGCATACTTAATTTTCAGAAATATCGTCCGGTTTGGGGCTCGAACGCTTGTCTCCTAAATTGCGAATTCAACGCGCTACTACTTGCCCTAAGAGGCGAGAGAGAGAGAGAGAGAGAGAGAGAGAGAGAGAGAGAGAGAGAGAGAGTCCCCCACCCACCCTCCCACCAATATTTGGGCAGAGCGAACACCGCAACATCATCTAATTGGTCCGCGATGACTCCATTACTATTGACAAAGGACCAGTTTTTACTGCGGCCGTGGGAGTCTAAAGTTTCCCTGCCCAGGACCCGAGGACTTAATTAATCAGCAGACGACGATTCATGGCGGTACCGGCCCCGAGGGACGTTGCTCCTGCTGCTATACATCGGCATCCCCTCCTTCAGGGGCAAGGGCAGAGTTGAGTTATGTGCGTGCCCGCAAGAAAGAAAAAACACACACACACATACACAGACTTACACGCACACACATTAGTAAATTCGATTTTATAAATTAATAAGGGAAAACACGGAGCATAAAGTGAGAAAATACTGCAGAGGTTTCGAGCTTTTGTTTACATTTTCTAGAAATTCTTAGAATACTTTCGGCCATAGCAAAAACTGTTAAACAGCCAGAGAGAGAGAGAGAGAGAGAGAGAGAGAGAGAGAGAGAGAGAGAGAGAGAGAGAGAGAGAGAGAGAACGTATGCTGGAGTTTTAAATCTATTAATTTTTTTAAAAATGTCAACAGATAACTTTCTGAGCCAGTTTTTCGTACAGAAGGTTTTTCTAAATAGAATACACTTCGGGCGTCAACAACAGGTATAAAGAAAATATAGTAGACACTCCTCCTCCGCCATTTTGGGCTAACATTAAGGGTAAAATCATGACCAAATACACTTGGATTCATTCTCTCTCTCGCTCTCTCTCCTTTACGGCAGCATCATGCCCACCTGGCATGTGGATCGAAGAAAGCTCTTGCAGCAATTTACCACTCCAAGCACTCAACGCAGCTATTCGAAATTACAGGCGAGAGCTTTCAGAGAATCTTCCCAACATCAAAGGGAACCTTTTCAACGCGATGCGCAAAGCAACTACAAAGAAACCCCCCCCAAAAAAGAGAGTCAGCAAGAGACAGCCGAAGCGATTAACGGCCACCGTTAAACAAAGACCGTTTGCACTCGAAGGTCCCCATAAATCTCACCACTTCCTGACAAATGCACACACGGCATCGGGGACACCAAAAGATTTCGCGCCAATTAACGATGGCTAAAGTTCCCGCCAAATGGATCATACTAATCGACACCAGCCTTTCCCGCCAAAAAGGCGGCGCTCGTATTTCCCTCAAGTTGTGACACATCGGCACCTCTGGCAAAAAAGAACAGGGCGGCATTATGCGCGAATGGCGGCGTCGATAGCGCAAAGAGGGATATGCGGTCGCTCCACGGCACCTAGCTCATCGCCGGAGTCTTTTTAATGCGGGAACGCCATTGATATTCAGTGGAGCATAAAAACCTTCAGTCAACCAGTTCCCCATAAGCTAGGAATATGCGTTGCCAAATGAACCACCAAAGTGTAGCACATTTTCATCACTTGCCTTGTGTTCTCGCTTCATTTATCTCTTAAAATATCTATTTATATATGGTCTTCTCTTTGGATATTGCTTTTTAATTGCTATATTTACACAGGAAAATGTGAAAGTTTCGCCAATAACAATATACTTCGTTGTAGTTCAAGGCCATATGCAAGTTCACAATGCAGAAACCATAGAGAAAGATTAAAATATTGTTCATATTCCCAATATAGCACACGCTTTGCATCATTAATGAAACCTACAAAGTAATGATAAATATTATGCAATATAGGCAATCCAAGGTGCATTAGAGTAAGTTCAATTTTATCTTTGAGGGAGTAACTCACAACCAATAAACACTTAATAATCAAGTACCCAATATTTACAGACCTAACTAAAAACAAAATCATCCAAATTTATCTGTCACTAACCATTTCCTTCCATCACCCTCTATGGTTGAAACACCTAATAACTGCCAAAGAACTCACTTAATTATTATATGAAAAACAGCCAAACTTCCTAACTCTGAAGAAAGCACGATACTGAAACTAAACATGATTCCGTTGGGCCGCGTTGTTTCCCCAACATATAAAAAATGATTCCAACTTTCTCTTGTAAACCTGAGAACATGCAATCAAGCTGGGTTCAAGCCAGCACGGGCTCTTGCTCCTCAGAGCAGCCCCTAACAACCAACATACTTGGAGAAACCACAACCTAGACCACCAGGAACCAGGACCAAAACCAAAATTTGGAGCAGAACTCACCCATGGTGCGGAGCATGCAGGGAGTGGAGGCGTGCGGCGGGGTCCCATATGTAACGCCCTTCGTGGGTTCGCTGGTCAACGGGCAAGGGCGGAGGGGGCGGCAGGGCGGCGAACGCTGACCCCAGACCCAGCGGCACACCTGAGGGGGGAGGAGAAACTATACACACATTAGTATGAGGTCAAATTTCCACCGGAAGTAGCAAGGGTACAATACCTCTACCTATTTATGCACATTTTCCAATATTCACTTTTACTATTGGTAATAACGTCTTAACGTTGATCTACATTTTCCAAAAAACAAAAGCTTCCTAGTCATTATTTATTGACATTCTCCGAAAAATGACATCTTTGTGTTCAATATTCACTGGCATTTTTTTGGTTATAAAAAATAGCTACCTTAATTTCACACTTTTCAGATTTCCACACTAAAACTTTTTTTTTTTTCTCCCAGCTTAAAAACCAAAACCGCACGGACATTAAGTAGTTGTTTTTGTATTTAATGGAAATGATCACCCAATTAACTCAGAAAGAAAGTGAAATTAACGAAAATTCCTTCCAAAGCCCGCTATAAGTCAGCGTAAAAACACGCAACGCTTTGAAGCCGAGATGTGCGTTTTCACCTTTGATAGCGGCGAAACTGCCTTCCGATGACGTGACGGTACTGTACAAAGCGTGTCTGCTCCCGTGAGATATGTGATCGAAATCCCTTTGTAGATAACGAACGCAAACAGACTAGTCCGATAACAACAGCCCTTTCTCACGCCTTGGAAGTCTTCTGACTTTTTCGTCAAGCACATACATACGACCGAGTGCGACGCCCCTCGGTCCCAGTGGATATACTGCTATGGGTTTTATGGCGCCGAACTCTGGGGGTAACTTTGACCAAACAAATCTGTGATTTGCTGCTTTACCGTAATTCTTTTCGCTCTTTCTTTTGTATGGACACTAGCTTTGCGACTGAATGGATTTTCTGCCTTTGTCCATAAGAATATGTACACATTTTGAATAAAAATCAGCTCTTCGATGGGTAAGTCGGTAGAGCTGAGGACTGTCACTCGATGGGCCGGAGTTCTATTCCCCGGCCGGTTGATGAAGAGTTAGAGGAATTTATTTCTGGTGACAGAAATTCATTTCTCGCGATAATGTGGTTCGGATTCCACAGTAAGCTGTAGGTCCCGTTGCTAAGTAACCAATTGGTTCTTAGCCGCGTAAAATAAGTCTAATCCTTCGGGCCAACCCTAGGAGAGCTGTTAATCAGCTCAGTGGTCTGACGCTAAATGCAAGCAAGGTCTTTTTTGCTATATACTTATACACCCAGCTGCTGCAGTTACCAGGAGGATCATACCAGAGTGGCATTGAGGGCTTACGAATTTTCATGGTTAAATTTGAGCAAGTACAAAGACTTCACATTATTTATCCTCTACATACGCTTTCTTTTGGGATACACACACATTATTTACAAATCAATAAACTCACAATCATTGTTGGTACCACAAAGTTTCTTCATTCAAACGCCATTAGTAAAAATTTCACGGAATTACTGAACATAAAAAATGGAGAATTTTATGAGATGAAAATAATTAGCCTACCTAGAATCTGCAAAAAGCAAATGAGACCTTACTAACCCTTTTGATCTCTCATACAATGAAAAACTAAAATAATAATAATAATAATAATAATAATAATAATAATAATAATAATAATAATAATAATAATAATAAACTTTTATCACACTGCTCGTGAAAAAATACACATCTTTCAGCGTTTTGTAGCAATACACACTCTAGCTTCCCTATCAAAGGGTATCCTGATACACTACGATACAGAGGCGGGCAAGATCAAAGGGAAGCCAGAGATTAAAAATAGCCAGGAAATGTAATGTAAAAATAATGATAATTCCTCCTTGACCAACACAGTCATTATCCACGAAGAACGCATGCATATAATGATCTTTCTGTGTGTTATCAGGATAGCACACTTTTGTATTCTTTTCACAGATCTATAAACAAAAGCTGGCTGAAGTTTCCCCAGATATACAAAAAAAAACTTACTAAGAGCATTCCCATGAACCATAATACTGATCTAATAACTTATATTTCTATGGTTGATGGAAGATTTCACATGGAATAAGAGATTAATGAATCAAGTATTCACCATGGAATAAGAGACATATAATGAATCAAGTATTCCGAGAGAGAGAGAGAGAGAGAGAGAGAGAGAGAGAGACCTGCGCAGGGATAGAGACACATAACGAACCAGGCATATCAAGAGAGAGAGAGAGAGAGAGAGAGAGAGAGAGAGAGAGAGAGAGAGAGAGAGAGAGAGCTGCGCAGATAAAGAGCAAAATGCATATCGTACACACACACACAGGGTCTGTCAGCCGAGCGAAGCCGTCAGCGAAGCCGTCACACACACTGGAAGAAACAGCTTCATAAAATCGAGGGCAATCCATCACTTTAATTCGCATCCGTAGCGTGGCTTTTTACACGCGCGTTCCAGCTTCCAGCATAATCGAGGAACCAATAAAACGATATCGGGAATCGGCAGGAACTCGTACCTCTGCATTTACGACTCCCATCTTTGGGTCCACCCGAATTCTTCCGGTGACATCAGTGTGCGAAAAGAATAATAGCGCGCATAAGGCCCCACAAATAACCAGGCATTCCTGACGGTTAAATGTCTTGGTTTTGTCATGTCTCTCTCTCTCTCTCTCTCTCTCTCTCTCTCTCTCTCTCAAGAGAGATATCAAAACTAGTCGTATATCAAGGGAGATAAAAATCACTCATTGTTCACCCAAGTAGTTTTTGTATACTACAAACTACAATTGAAGAGATCAAATTTTGCAGTTTCACACAGAAATAATTTGTAAGACTTTCCACACCTTGTCAGATTTGAAGATTTCCTGAAACTTCATATAGACGATAGTAGACAACAGAGCTATAATATATAAATATATACAACTGCAAAATCCAAGAAAGCATGGTTCCATATCTGGTCTACATTTCCTTAAATTGGATAAATATTTTTCTTTCAATTCCAAAATAATCACAGACTTACGTGAGATGTCCTCTTATCATCAATTACAATTTATCATAACCCGGTTGGCACTGAAAACGTTTCATATTGTTACTTTCACAACCTCTTCAGAGGCAGGGTGTTGTCTCTCTTAGTTCACATGTCACTAAAAAGAAACAGTAAATATATAAATGTATACATATGTGTATATATATATATATATATATATATATATATATATATATATATATATATATATATATAACTCATATGGGACCGAACCCCGGTGTTTCGAGCGAGAGCCCAGAGCATTAGCAATTCGGGCACAAAGGTCATAGAAGGAGATGGAACCTAAGTACTTACGTATATATATATATACATATATATGTGTGTGTATGTATATGTATATACATAATAATAATAATAATAATAATAATAATAATAATAATAATAATAATAATAAACGGGTTAAAATGCACTAATTTCTGATATACCAGGATACCATACCACAACGAATTTCAATAACAACCTGGCACATCAAATCTATTTTCGAGGTCAAAAGAGATTTCAAACTTCCAAAGATAAGTTCAAACTGTAACTGAATTCTGTGGAAAAATTATTATTATTATTATTATTATTATTATTATTATTATTATTATTATTATTATCATTATCATCTTCTTTCATCAGCACGTAGATGGTAAATCAGGTTTCCCAAGGACATACTAAGATTTCTATTTTCTTAGGTTTATTATTATTATTATTATTATTATCATTATTATTATTATTATTATCTTTTTTCATCAGTATGTAGCTGGTAAATCAGGTTTCCCAAGGACATACTAAGATTTCTGTTTTCTTAGGTTTATTATTATTATTATTATTATTATTATTATTATTATTATTATTATTATTATTATTCAGGTTTCCAGCTACATAATAATAATAATAATAATAATTAATAATAATTATAATATTACCTAAGAAAACAGAAATCTTAGTATGTCCTTGGGCAACCTGATTTACCAGTACATACTGATGAAAAAGGTTAATAAACCTAAGAAAATAGAAATCATGTCCTTGGGAAAGATTTACCATTTTCCTGATGAAAGAAGATGATAATGTTTATTTATTATTATTATTATTATTATTATTATTATTATTATTATTATTATTATTATTATTATTATTATTGTTGCTGCTTCTTTTGTTGTAAAACAGATCAGTCTCCATGCCAAGAAAATACAGCACAATAGCATCTGCAACAACGTCTAATGGAAAGGGCAGGCTGCTATGATAGCAAGCACGAAGACAGCCACCAAGAGTACGAAAAAAGACGCGACTCCAGATATATATTTCTCGAGCGACGCGAAAATATAAAAGACAATTTATCTCATTACTGTCCCGAGGCGAAATGTGGAGAGCCTGACAAAAGGCTATAAATAAAAGTTCTTCAGGGAAGCAAACGGGATGGAGCAAAAACGATCAATAAGATTAGAATATCTCTGATTACCCTCATACGTCTGATGAGAGATACGAAAAATAAATTGACGGTATAACATTCAAGTGAGTCTGCTCTCTCCTGCTATACTTATTCTCTCTCTCTCTCTCTCAGTGCACAGTTTGGCAGTAGATAAAGGGACGCTGCCGCACGCCATCTCTCTCTCTCTCTCTCTCTCTCTCTCTCTGATAGTTATTTATGTAATGTTTATTTCACCTTAATTTGGTGTTCCCATGCATTATCTCCGGCATCAAGATTTGTCAGTTCTTATGCCAGTCTAACAAAGACTGTCAAAACACTCACTATAATTCCCCGACTACAAAGTCCTCCTGGCTTGCGAGAAGACAGACACACGATCGCGTGTAACGCCTTTAGTCATAATGATTTCAACCTTAATTTATTATCTTTCCCGAGAAGGAGCAGAAGGAAGGAGCAAGCGTGAAACTGCAAACAGTTTGTCGTCAGCGTGTTTTTATGAAGAGTCTCTCTCTCTCTCTCCCTCTCTCTCTCTCTCTCTCTCTCGACGCGGGTTTCTACGCGAAGGCTGTTTTTCGCAGACTGCAGACAATGATAGTCATGATGAAGATGGCGAGAAACTTGTTGTTTAGAGCTAAAGAACTAAGAGGCTGAAACAAAAGATAAATAGATTTCATTAATCTAATATCTAAAACGCGCTGTACAACTGCTATTTAAAAATGAGAAAACTTTACCATTCCGAGAAAGCAAAAGAGAGAGAGAGAGAGAGAGAGAGAGAGAGAGAGAGAGAGAGAGAGAGAGAGAGAGAGAGAGAGAGAGAGAGAGGGAAATATCGATGACAACATGAACCAAACATCATTAAGACTGATTTTGTCACACTTATTAGTACCGATAATACAAAGGATTCATTGCCATCATTTTCTTAATCAAATCTGTCAGGTGAATATCATTTGTCGAACAGCATTTCTTCAATGAAAGAATTCCCTTTAGTTCTTTACGCCCACTAATTTTAGAAACGCGGTTTTCGGAATGGCATTACTCTTGGGCACTGCAATAAAACATTTTGTTAGTTTATATCAAAACTCCAAATATTATCAATTTATTTATTCTCAACATGAAATATAGTTCCTCATTGGACAGGTGTGTACCGTTCTCAGCTAGTAATCTGCTGGGCCCGTGTTCGATTCTCCGACCGGTCAATGTAGAATTAGAGAAATTTATTTCTGGTGTTAGAAATTCATTTCTCGCTATAATGTGGTTCAGATTCCACAATAAGCTGTAGGTCCCATTGCTAGGTAACCAATTGGTTCTTAGCCACGTAAAATAAATCTAATCCTTCGGGCCAGCCCTAGGAGAGCTGTTCATCAGCTCAGTGGTCTGGTTAAACTAAGGTATACTTAACTTTTTCAACATGAAATATGCACGTTAACATTTCCTCGCAAGCTCGGACTCACCAGTTTGTTATACACACACGACGGTTCCATAAGCTGATAAAACCAGAGTTGAACATCGGTTAACGCTCCAGCTTTAAAAACTGCTAACGGAAGCTACCAACTGAGAACGACTATGGGTCACAGTGAGGCTCCAGATCCACCAGAGAGTACGTAATTTACTTATGTAATTTGCCTTCCAGAACCTCACCATGAGGCTATTTGAATGGGTCTTTGCAGCGTTCCTTCGGCTCTTAGCTGCAACCTCTTTCATTCATTTTACTGTGCCTCCTTTCTGATTTTGCTGGTGCCTCTTCAATTTTTGGGAATTAGCCTTTGAATGTCACGACGATCAGAACGAACTGCTCTTGCGGAAGAGTCTTATTTAAGATCAATATTGCCGTATTGGGATTTTTTTTTCTTTTACAAAATAAATTCAAAAAAATTTGACAAAGGCTTGAAAGGGTCACCGTGGTAACTATGTAGCCTCCATAAGTAATTTAATTTAAGTTGCAGAATATACGAGAATGTTGCGTGACTGTTTCATGACGTTTACCGCATGAAACATTTCGTACAAACGAAAAATTATGACAAAAATGTTCTTGAGAGAATTTCTTATATTCTATATTTAAGTCACAGTCCATCGCCAGAAAAAGGGCATTCTATTATTAACGCCATTCCCAACTTTCTTTATCCCATTCTGTCAATGAAGTTTTTAGTATGTCTTTTTCTGTCATGCTAAATACACCTTCGGCGTCCAACCTCAGTTGTTATGCATTTCTGAATATTTTGTCACAGTCCGTCGTTATGTTACATCTCACTAATACTTTTTTACTTCGCTCAATGATGCATCCATTCCTTCCTCTCTCTCTCTCTCTCTCTTCTCTCTCTCTCTCTCTCTCTCTCTCTCTCTCTCTGTTGCTACAAGGAGTATATCAATATCTAGAGTTTTACATTTTGCATCATGGTGTTAAATTACTCAGCGTATCGTTCGTTTTCCTATCAATCATCTTATATTTTTCAGTTTTCCACCTTGGTGATATATTTTTACTCACTATTGTGATTTTCTATTCCCTAAAATTATCAATAGTTCTGCCAATATTTGAAGTCTATTTTATTCTCTTATATTTACGCGTGTTGTCACCCATTACGAAAGTTAACGTGAAACTACGGCCTGACGGACAATTTTGCTCGTCACAACAATGGCCGTCCAACTGTCAATTTATTTTGACTGTAAACACTTACCCGAGAGATACGAAATAAGACCCACTGATCCTGCTGAACACTTCGAGGTGTCCGGTTAAATGAATTTACTTCGTGTAAGTGTATCAAAAGAATTCGTCGACCGAAATTTATTCATTGTTTACCCGGCAAAATGGTCGGTTCCCTCAAGCCTTACAACCTCCACCAACGACGCGGCTTCTGCTGCCTCGGTGCCAGGCTCGTATTTAAGGCTAATTGTTCTGAACCTTCGCTTCAGGGTTTCAGAGGCAATTTCAGTGAGAGAGAGAGAGAGAGAGAGAGAGAGAGAGAGAGAGAGAGAGAGAGAGAGAGAGAGAGAGCGTAGCTTATATATTTTGAGAGAGAGAGAGAGAGAGAGATAGAGAGAGAGAGAGAGAGAGAGAGAGAGAGAGAGAGAGAGAGAGAGAGAGAGAGAGAGGGAGTAGTTTATATATTTTTGAGAGAGAGAGAGATTCTGCGTAGCTTATATATTTTATGAGAGAGAGAGAGAGAGAGAGAGAGAGAGAGAGAGAGAGAGAGAGAGAGAGGTCGAACCTTATATATTTTACAAGTCACTGTTATCTTCACGCAAACCGTGTTAGGTGATTATCGGATTTCTAATTCTCTGCAATTTCATCACTGTTAGCTGATCGTATCAGTGTGTTCACTGCAGGAGGACCAAGCAGAAAAAAAATAATCGTCAAATGCCCACCGAATAAAGTCATCCACTGACTTTACCGAGTAGTTCCATTAACAAAAGGAATGAATAGAGGCGAGATTAGCCATCAAGGAATTTTACCTTCCCCTGTCATGAAAAAGCTTGCCACATCATAACAACACAAATTAAGGGAAGAAGTGTCCCCACCAAATGGGAAAAAGAGTCATTTTAAAGAGAGAGAGAGAGAGAGAGAGAGAGAGAGAGAGAGAGAGAGAGAGAGAGAGAGAGAGAGAGAGAGCCATAATAGCAATCGAAGGGAGGGATGTTCTTAACAAACAAGGATTTTTTTAGAGAGACAGAGAGAGAGGAGAGAGAGAGAGAGAGAGAGAGAGAGAGAGAGAGAGAGAGAGAGATCAATGGAAAGGAAGGATGTTCTAAACATACAGGGGAAAAAATTTTTTTTTTTTTTTTTGAGAGAGAGAGAGAGAGCGAGAGAGAGAACCATAACAGCAATCGAAGGGAGTGATGTTCTTAAACAATAGAGGGAAACTTTTTGAGAGAGAGAGAGAGAGAGAGAGAGAGAGAGAGAGAGAGAGAGAGAGAGAGAGAGAGAGAGAGAGAGAAAGCAATCGAAAGGAAGGATGTACTAAACAAACATGTGGAAGACTTCTTGAGAGAGAGAGAGAGAGAGAGAGAGAGAGAGAGAGAGAGAGAGAGAGAGAAATTTGGAAGCAGCGAAAATTACTGCGTGTTCTCCTTTGGCTTTGACACTAATGTAAGTTTAGGACGACGCTAACGCCCCCGTTGATGTCCCGGGGAACGGTTTGCTGTGATAACCGAAGTACTGTTGTAATTCACTCGGGAAATAACATTATATTTGGAAAAGTACTTAGACACCAGCGTGTAACTAAAAGGAAATGCACATATAAATTCTCTCCTCCTTCCCGCCTTATGGGAAAAGGGACGGGAGGGGGAGGGGGAGGGGGTAGAATGCGTAGCTAATCACGTCGACGGCGAGGAGGAAGGGGTTCTAGATGCTGGTCTATAGGCCTATCGAATTAGGCATCGATGGGCCTGAAATGCTGTGAATTTTTTAAGTAGACGAGTCCCGTAGTGCGGATGCATCTGAAAAGTAATGTCGGAAGGAAGATTTTCTCTTAAGATTGGCCTAGGCCTAAACCATTGAAATAGGCACCGATAGGCCGTGAAAGATTTATACAATAAAATCACAGCTATACCATAAATCCATATGTTGAATATCACTATCTATAAATGATTGCACATCTTGAACACAATCTACAAATATGGCTCGACACTAACAAGGATCCTACAGTAACATTTTGACAAATTTATTTGCCAACCAAACAAAAGCAACAACGAAGACACGTCTAAATGTTGTAAAAATAACTGTTCGGAAACTGCAAGGTATTTGTTAACAACTGTACCCCAGAGCAAACACCTTTCACTGACACTGCTTATATGACAGTAAGCCTTAAACAGAGCATATTTCCCCTTCGGCACTCGGGGGTGGGGGGGGGGGCGGGGATTGCAGGAAAGGACCCTCCTCGGAAGGTGGTGTAGGCTTAGGGAAGTCGCGGTTTGTTCTCCCGAGTTGTTTCGTGTCGTCATTTGCTCTTGTTGTTTTGCCCATGGCGGACAAATGACCTTTTCCTTGTGGGTCCGATTGCTATTTTTAACACAAAGATACTTCCGATCTGACAGATATGGGCTAAAGGTCTTTTTAGGAGAATTCTGATCTTTTCAACGGCTTGAACGTAAAACTAAATGTTGGCCAAAAGCGATTTAGGCGCATTTCATGGCATTCTTTTTACAGCTATTTGAAATTTTATTTAAATATATATATATATATATATATATATATATATATATATATATATATATATATGTGTGTGTGTGTGTGTGTGTGTATATATACTTTATATATATACACACATACATACACACATATATATATATATATACATACATACAGTATATATCTATCTATCTATATATATATATATATATATATATATATATATATATATATATATATATATATATATATAGAGAGAGAGAGAGAGAGAGAGAGAGAGAGAGAGAGAGAGAGAGAGAGAGAGAGAGAGAGAGAGAGAGAGAACTTTGAGGAAAAATTAAGCACCAACAAATATTAAAAAGTTTCTTTCGTCGCCGATTTAATTTAAAGATAAAAAGCAGTTTCAATTTAGCACATACAATCCAGAATAAGCTCTCGAAGAGCTTAATAATATACATAACAGCTTCCACGAAAATTGGTAGCTTAGCAATGATAATTAAATTTTGTACGGACATTCATTTGATTCAGACACAGGTCGACTTTTACTGTTGCATGCAAAGGCTTAATTGCAAGCCAAGTACATTTTCATATTACTACTGTATTAATTAAAAATTAGAGAAAACGTCAGCCGCAATATAGACAAATGCCAACTGCAGTAATGAGGTCCATCAATTTTAATTTCCTGAAGTAAAACTTTACCTCAAATTTATACAATATAATAATCTTTTGTCATCCCTTGATAGTCAATATTGACGTTATCATTTGGGCTAATTATTTAATAAATAAGATGTAGAAAAAATCAAAAGTCGAGCATATCCGCGAATGGAAGATCCCCCCCGTCGCCCACACGCCAACAATAACTTACAACGGCGAGATTTAGAGGCCAAACATCATCAGCAGCGTCTAATTTATACTTCAGTGCATAAGTTATCGGTGAGTTAAAACGTGATAAGGTTTAATCTTCCGTAATTATCATTTTGGACGATAAAACTGGTTACGCCAACTTTTTTTTTTCCCCCTTTTGCCGTAACTTAAATCTTGGCCGCATCCCAATTTCTGCGGGCGCAATTTATCAGTACGTCTTGGGGAGGAAAAACGTCGATTTTCTGCAATATTTCAGGAGGTTCTATTGTCGGCCTCTGACAGTCCTGTGTTTAGAGGTGAAAGACGGCGACTTCCTTTCGAGTCTAACATAATCTTGTAGATTACATCGACGACATTCGGTGTGTGGTACGAGCAGCCGTATTTCATATTTGTAATATCACCTTTCGAATGGCGGAGAAAAATAGAACAAAAATTATTTTCCATTAAACTGAACCGAACTGGGGACCCAGACGTGCAGAGGAGAGAGAAGCATACATAAACTATTAATACAAGCATACATAAACTATCGTACAGAAAGTAGAGGCATACGTAAACTATTCTATCGAAAATAGAAGCATACCTAAACCACTGTACAGAAAATAGAAGCATACATAAACTATTAATACAAGCATACATAAACCATCGTACAGAAAACAGAGGCATACGTAAACTATTCTATAGAAAATACAAGCATACATAAACCATTGTACAGAAAATAGAAGCATACATAAACTATTGCATAGAAAAGAGAAGCATACATAATCTATAACATATAAACAGAAGCATACATAAATTACTCTGCACACAAGCCAACAGATTCATTTTATAACAGCATTGCTGTATTCAACTATAAAGGAATATTGCTACACCGTAAATAACATGACAAGGAGAACCTTACCAAAGTAACAGAACAAATATGACAACAGAACCATTATTAAATAAAAAAAATAAACATAAAATAATATAAAAATCACAACAACTTGGCGAAATATGCAGCGTAAAGGGACTGAAAAGACCATGACAATATCTCGCAAGACCTTTGACATCTCGTGACTGGTATGGCTTTACATGACGGCGTGTGGAGGGAAAGTAAAAACCGAATTCAGCACGTGGACTTCAAAATATGTTGGGTACAGAAAATACGCAACGAAAGCGAGAAGCTATTACATAAAAGCTAAGTTATTGTATTGTGTTTAAAAAATGATTAGCACAACGCAAAATGAGGGGTTACGGTGGATTTACGCGGACCCAAAAAACTGGTTCTCTCTATCTCTCTCCACACACACACACACACACACACATCCGGTATCATGACAAAACTTCTTGTCATAAAAAGATTTAACTATACGGCATCACTTCGTACAAATAATAATAATAATAATAATAATAATAATAATAATAATAATAATAATAATAATAATAATACAAAACAAACCGCGAGGGAGATGTGTCGAAAACAAAAGTTGGAGACTACTGGTGCACGATAGAGCAATATAAGAAATGAAGGTGGTAAAGGCTCTTTATTTTTCTGGAGTCAAGCCCTCAACTGAAAAACTGCTTACTTTGTTTTGGGTCCTGTCTCACCTGGATCTGGGATTTTTAGTATCACTGTTTATATGCGTTTATTTTTACCATTGTACATTTAAAGAAAAGGATAACAGCTTCTTGCCGTTTGGACAACCAAGCTACTCGCATTATTGTGCTCTTAAGAAAGCATTATCTGGAACGACTAGCAACTATTAAGCTCCTTCTAGTTTGAATCAAAATCTCTACTGACGCGAGGACTTTTCTGAGGATCAGCACCTCATACCCAGTTAATTATCGACGCAAAAAAAAAAAAAAAAAAAAAAAAAAAAAAAAAACTCTGAAGACTAAATAAAAGGTAAAAACGAAACACCTTAGACAAATGTAACCAACAGGTTAGGTAACTCCGTACCTAAATCTATTAGTCTTGTTTAACAAACCGTGCATCTTTCAAGCTTTCAGTTGTAATTTCAGAACCTCACAAACATCTGAATTGTACTTCATGAAATGCGTGACGGGAGCTGCAGTTCAAGGACCTCCCCATACCTCTTGAAAGATTTCCTGTTCAAGGAGGAACTTTTCCATAAACCAGTGTTTCTTCTTTTTTAAAGGAAAATCACGACACTTGAATCAAAGCTCTGGAATTCCTGAATATATTCCTGAATTGTAGTTCTGGAAACAACGTATAGCCTAGCTCTCCTGAGTTATTGCTTAAGACAATACTAAACACGTCATCTTTCTCAAAAATAATGGAAGGACGGGAACGAGCTTTAAACATAAAAATATGCTTAAGGCCCACAACCCCAACCCCACGCTATACATTCAAGTTTCAGTAAGTTCAAGGAATATTGCTTCTTCTCCAATGATAGTTTCAAAGAGTGATTTTAATGGCACCTCTACCCATAATGGTTAAGGAAATCGGGAAGCAAAGGCTCAGACATAATTACATACACACACACACACACACACACACACACACACACACACACACACACACACATATATATATATATATATATATATATATATATATATATATATATATATATATATATATATATATATATATATATATATATATATCCTCAGTAAAAGGAAAAAGGAAAATTTCATTTACGCACATGAATAACATACCGAACTGTTTGAAAGGATTCTAGGCGAATTCATCTACAACAATTCGTCTACAACAATTCACCTACACCAGTTCGTCTACAACGGTTTACCCACAGTTACATTTCTACTGTTCCTATTCATCTACTGATACATGATAAAAATCTTAACGAGAGAGAGAGTCTATTAACATTAAACAACCCACTGAAACTGAATTTCCATAGTGTCTAAATTACCAGCATGGTAATTTAGACAGTATGGAAGTTCAGTCTCTTTGTGACCTCAAAGTTTATCTTTACTGCATCCAGATTGTCTTTACTTTTATTGTTTTTGAAAACTCTAACCCTGTACAATGGCCTCTCCTCAGTACATCGAATCGGAAAAAGGAAAGAGAGAATTAGTTCATTGTGGATACATATTCTGTAAAAACAGAGAAACTGGAGCCACAAGTGTGAACAACAACACAAAATCAAGTGCCGTGCTCTACTGACAACAGTGGGCGATGAAGTTGTCATTGCTGCGCATGAACACAATCACACAATAGATGCCGCGGAGATTGAAGCAACGAAAACCATTGTAAGAATTCGTCAAATGGCTAAATCTACTCATGACTCCTCCTTTGAAAGATCTAATTATCCTTGGGAATCTTTGAACCACTAGCGGATCCAGGGGGGGAGCCACCTAGGCACGTGCCTCCCCATGAAAAATAATGACAAAATAAAAACATTGAAGATTTTGATAATAATAACATAAATGAGAAACATAAAAATGAAAAAATAAAATCTATTATGAAATATAATATATATAAATATATATATATATATATATATATATATATATATATATATATATATATATATATATAGTGTGTATGTATGTATTTACTGTATAAAATGAAAACTGGTAGGCCGCCATGAAATTTTTCTGGATCCGCTAGTGCTTTGAACCAAATATTTAATATAGAAAATGAGTACCGGTTAGAAACTAAGCAAAACCTTAACATAACTTTAATGAGTGAATAAAGATTTGTATGAAACTTATCACTATACTTGATGGAAATGAAGGCATTTAATAGAATAAACAAAAACTGAGCAGAATTTAACCAGAACTTAGCAGAACACGATGAAACGTAACAAAATCTAAAAGGTAATAAGACATATAACCCAGATGAAAATTATTTTACTTATAAATGAATGACATCTGTAGATCAACTGTTAGTTGAATTGTATTTGCAGACGAATTGCTATAGATGAATTTTAATTGTAGGTGAATTGTTGTAGACGAATACACCGGACACCGTTTGAGAGAAATGCAACTTAAGATACGCCGTACTGATTACCAACACATAATAATACCTGTTGCAGTAAAAAAAAAAAAAGTAAAATGATTCAGCAAGGGAATCCTTACCCTATAAAGTTACTTACAACCAATGAAAATTACGCACATCACACAACTGAATAAACACTAAATATGCATATGCATCAATTTGGTATCAACCAAAGCAAAAACAGTGTCCTAAAAAAGTAATCGTTACTAAAACATGCTGATTAATAAATATAAAAGCTGCCTGCATCCTGAAATCCAAAACAACCGATAACATTCTAAAAGTTCACACAATAAAAAAAAAGAGACGTAAAACGAAGGGAGAGACTCGAAGTCGATCCTTACACATACGACCGATGCCACATGCGGCGATGGTGACCACGACGCGAGATTAAATCCCAAAGAAGAAGAGGAGGAAGAAGAGGAAGGGTTCGGCTCGTCCTTCCACCACCGGAGATGCAAACGGACTAAAAGAGACCCAGAGCCATCGACGAGTTTGGTGACGTCATCATCGATCTCGAAACGGGGACCGACCAACGCCACTGGTCTTTAAATAAAGGCCTGATGGATGAATTAGTATTAGCTATTCGGGGTATTTTACGGCCTCTGAAATTCCGAGGGGAGGAAGGAAGGAAGGAAGGAACTAACGGTAAGGAAATTCAGGGTTTTGGCGAGTCTTAAATTCTAGCAACACAGAATAGCAACGGTGGCACAATCATGCAATAAACATGGCCAGTGAGGAGTCTGGAATTAGGATTCTCTGTAAATTATTAAAGAAAGGACGAGGTAATCGCGCTGTTTCGCTTCAAAATGCATGCAATATGCACAGACCTCTAATCATCAACGTCTGCTCCGATATCTAGACTTCTTGACATAAAAGGGCACTGCGTAGATA
The DNA here is from genome assembly GCF_040412425.1 of Macrobrachium rosenbergii. NCBI lineage: Eukaryota > Metazoa > Arthropoda > Malacostraca > Decapoda > Palaemonidae > Macrobrachium > Macrobrachium rosenbergii. The sequence goes on from NC_089791.1 coordinate 19,736,544, forward strand.
GCTAATGAAAATGTATTGAGATACTGAGGTACAACATACATACACATAAATAGCACACTGTATATGTATAAATAGATATACATTATTATATATGTGTATGTTTATGTACATATACATATAGGCTATGTATGTGTGCGACAAGAGAGAGAGAGAGAGAGAGAGAGAGAGAGAGAGAGAGAGAGAGAGAGAGAGAGAGAATCCTTCTACTTCTCAGTAAGTCTTCAGAGATGAGGTTATTATTCAAATGCCATTTTTGTGGCCTTGCATTAGGGCACGCTAAGACCCCTTCGCAGCTATGTCGAACCACATACCACAAAATTGCGCAGCATCGGCTTTACCACTGAGCCACGATAGATAAACATCCGTAAATATTCGAGTTAGTATACATGGTCAATGAATAAGATGAACTTATTTAATTTTAGATAAGAACAACTGACAGATGTCTTGAAACAAGTAGTCTACTATAATACTTGGAAAATCATGCCCAAAGCAGAGGAAATTTATAGAGTCCGCCTCTTTGTAGTCCCAAGCACCAATTTCAGATTGATCCAGATTGGTAGGACGACAAGCTGAAAACATTATGTATGTATGTACATATATAAATATATATATATATATATATATATATATATATATATATATATATATATATATATATATATATATACACACACACATATATATATATATATGTGTGTGTGTGTATATATATATATATATATATATATATATATATATATATATATATATATATATATATATATATATATATATATATATATATATATATATATATATATATATATATATATACTGTATATATATATGTACATAACATTTATATAATGTACATATATATATTTACACAATGGATCACAATCTAATGAACCCCTTTCAGAAATGTTCACTAAAACCCATTAAAAAATATGCTTGAGTTATCTTACTGTCAGGCTGAGAAACAAACAGCCAGACACGGGAGGGAATCAGTTACCCTCCGTTCCACTTGCCGGGAGCTCAGATTTCCCTGGTCAATATATTATTCTATTAAATGCATTTTTATGAAGCTGCATTAGACAGAGTAATGTTAGTGTTTGTTTCTCATTTAACTTCAGAAAGTATGAAGCAAAAAGCGTTCTCCTGCGTGGAATTTTAGGTCAGCTTAGAAGAGAACCAGACGTATTAGATATTCTTATTTTCAATCACAACTAGAATAGCTTTGCTAAGCGTTCACAGCTAAAATAGATGAAAGGAATTATCATATTATCATTAATATTATTATTTTCTTATAACATTTTTTTTAATATAACAATTAATGAAGAACCATGTGGGTAGATCTATATTTGCTGTTGAGAATTTTACACGCAATTTTGAAGAGAACCAGACACATTACTTATTCTTATTTTCAATCCTAACTAGAATAGTTTTGCTAAGCGTTCACAGCCAAAACAGACGAATGGAATGATCAAATTATTATAATTAATATAACTATTTTCTTATACTGTTAGTTTAAAAAATAATATAACAATTAATGAAGAACCATGTGGGTAGATCTATATTTGCTGTTGGGAATTTTACACGCAATTTTTTTTTTTTTGTTGAAATCGCCGGGAGAGCTTTCAATATGAACCAAACGAAATTCCTGTCCTAGAATGACAGCCGGCCAACACCTTCGCTTAAAAAGACCGAGCACAATTCGACCAGGAAGTGATAATTAAGCCTTGACATTTCACCTCAAAAGGTTCGGTTTCTTCTGCCCTCTTGGGCTATTATGCCAGAGAGAAAATTGTAATGGAAAAACATTACGATTTGTATCGTCACAATGAAGCTGATCATTGGCACAAGAATCAATATAATACTGGAACTAATTGTTGTCTCGAGAATAAACACAATGGTCTTCAGGTTAATTTTAAGTTGTCATTGTAGATTTGTCTGTAAAAATTACAGTGCGTCGATAATGATGAAACTGAAGGATTATTTTAATGTTATTCTTAATTCTAGAATGGAACAATTCTCTTCATTTTCAGCCCTTTGTGCTCTTTCAGACAAATTTCCTTTATCATACATCTGTACGATATCCAAATTCACTTAATCCTTAGCCTTAATTTTATCATTCAGCTTGCATCTCTTCATTTCTCTATTTGTCACGATCTTGGGGCTTAACCCTTCTGATGCTTACAACTGGCGTCTTCATTTCTTGACATAACCTGGGAACCAAACTGGAGGAGAGTTAGCATACCTTGTGAAGTTTTAATTCGACTTTAGCTGAGGAGATTTTTTAGTTCATAATTTAACTACTTTTCCACTGCAACCTCATCATTACTGCAAAATTCACACGTATGGCTTCAAATTAATTTTTCTTTATATTTCATAATCATTTACACCTTTCAAGTAAATTTTATTAACCTACTTTATTACCTCAGTGGGAGAAGTTGGCACAAGAATACGAAATCACCCTGTGCGTTTTTTTACTGAGTTTGTCTGTCTAAAGCATATTTGTAAGAGTTAGCGTTGAGCTTTGATGAAGCTTTGTACAGCAGGATGTTATGACCCTGGGAAGAGTCGATCAGATTTTTAGTTTTCTGTAAAAGAAAACTATTGTGCCGGCGTTGTCTGTCCGTCCGCACTTTTTCTATCAGCCCTCAGATCTTAAAAACTGCTGAGGCTAGAGGGCTGCAAATTAGTATGTTGATCATCCACCCTCCAATCATCAAACAAGCCAAATTGCAGCCCTCTAGTCTCAGTAGTTTTATTTTATTTAAGGTTAAAGTTAGCCATAATCGTGCTTCTGGCAACTATATAGGACAGGCCACCGCCGGGCCGTTGTTAAAGTTTCATGGACCGAGGCTTATGATACCGAGACCACCGAAAGACAGACCTCTTTTCGGTGGTCTTGATTATATGCTGTAGAGGCTATACAGAAAACTCTCAGCGCATTTTTTTTACTTCCTGACTTAGATCCGGATCCTGATGTTTCCGTATCAGGATTTTTTCGTTGTAGTTGCAGCTTTCGTTTCTTTTTTTTTTTACTGTATCCGATATAAATTTATAATTCACTTATAAAGCGATCCTGTTCATGAAAACTTTCATTGTTAACTTAATTCATGTTTCTTATTATTTTAACTTTGAATTTGATTTTAATTTTTTTTTACTGTTCATTAGTTGCTATGTTCTCCGTTTCACTAATATCTTTTCCAATCTTTTAAGTCTGATCCTTTATTTTATCCTCTTTTATTTATCATTTTCTTGTATTCTTTATATGTAGGCCTAGCCTCCTACGTCTTGTTTACATTTTCTTGTTGCCGTAAATTTAATCCTTACTTCGGTTTATTTTCTAATTTTACACCTAACCTCGCTTTATATCTTCATTTTATCCGACCTCGACCACGCAGGCTGCGTCGTAACTTCAACCACAATTTATCCAGTTGCTTAACTCGGACTTTAACCCTAATCCATATTATTCTATAAGTTTATCCTAAAATCCTCGACTTTCCGCCACTATCCCCTGTTTATCTTTTGCAAGATAAACATTGCTTTATATGACATCCTACTCTTTTTCTCCATCCTGATCCCATCGCTATCCTATACTCATTTTATTTTCAATTCAGTTCCTTTTCCCCCTTAGGAATATTGTCATTTGGCCCTGTTTATCTTTTGCAAGACAAACATTGCTTTATATGACATCCTAATCTTTTTCTCCATCCTGATCCCATCGCTATCCTATACTCATTTTATTTTCAATTCAGTTCCTTTTCCCCCTTAGGAATATTGTCATTTGGCCCTGTTTATCTTTTGCAAGACAAACATTGCTTTATATGACATCCTACTCTTTTTCTCCATCCTGATCCCATCGCTATCCTATACTCATTTTATTTTCAATTCAGTTCCTTTTCCCCCTTAGGAATATTGTCATTTGGCCCTGTTTATCTTTTGCGAGATAAACATTGCTTTATATGACTTTCTACTCTTTTCTCCATCCTGATCCCATCGCTATCCTATACTCATTTTATTTTCAATTCAGTTCCTTTTCCCCCTTAGGAATATTGTCATTTGGCCCTGTTTATCTTTTGCGAGATAAACATTGCTTTATATGACTTTCTACTCTTTTCTCCATCCTGATCCCATCGCTATCCTATACCCATTTTATTTTCAATTCAGTTCCCTTCCCCGCCAGGAACACTGTTATTTGGCTTATCGAACTTTTCTTTATAATGCTCTCCATTTCATTTTGAATACAATTCCTTAACCTTTCATCGGGGATATTCAATATCTTTTAATATGTCATTTGGTTCATTCAACTTTTCCTCGTGTTGCGTTCGATTTCAAGTTTAAATCCAATCCCTTCGTGTTCGTGTAAATAGCAAAGCTCATCTACGCTTGCCGGTTTATGCAATCCCGTCGTGTTTATGTAATTAACAAAGCTCATCTACGCTTGCCGGTTTATACACTAAGTCATAGGGAAGGGCCTCCAGTTCTAGAGCCGTCTGAGGAATACCGGGTGGAAGACAGGCTGCCACTCTTTCTCTGAATATGATTATCTATCACATTACGATGGAAAACCAGAAGTTTGGAAATATTTCACAATTCTTTGTGGCAATACATCAAACTTTCCGAAGGGTACCCTATCCCTGTTACGCGTATATTAATTTTCGCTATATAATCATATCTTTATTAGGAGACGTTTCATTTAATTTGAATAATGACACATATAAACGGAACAAATATATATGATGGTACATATTTAATTGTATGTATATATACACGCTACATATGTGTATATATATATATAATATATATATGTATGTATAATATATATACTTAAACCATATATACAAACAGTTTACCAAACACCACAATTATAGAAATATCAATGACGATATAGAGTCCATTTAACATTCACAGGGAGACCAGTCAAAATCGTAAAAAACGAAACTAAAACATTCACTAGAGTATATATATTAATCACGTCGCTAAAAATGTTCATGAATCCGAGGGCAGAGTTCAAAAGAAAAGTTTAAAACTCTCCTCCTATAGGTAGAAAGAACAGAATATAAGATTTAGGCCACAGGCCAAGCGCTGGGACCTATGGGGTCATTCAGCGCTGAAACGGAACTTTACAGTAAGAAGGTTTGAATGCTGTAACAGGAGGAACATCGTTAGGAGAGGGTGGGAAGTCAGATGGAAGAAAGAGAATATGAAGGGAGGTACAGTAAAAGGAATGAAAGAGGTTGCAGCTAGGGGTCGAAGGGACGCTGCAAATACTCTTAAGTAATGCTTACAGTGCACCACGTGAGATGCACTGATGACACTATTCCCCTCAACTACACAGGAAATCGTTATTGTCCGTTTCGCTCAATTAACCAGAGATCGAGAGTTTCAAGGTACATATATGATTATAAAATATATTTTCATAAAAAGATTATATTGTGGGTTGTGAACGCACTCGTAAATTTCAAGTACCTAATCTTTTAACACTAACAAAAATTTACAACAAAATTAAAAGAGAATATCCGCATCAGGTTCGTCTCAAAACCATGTAAAAACCTTTAGCAAAGAGGGCAACCCCCCAAAAAAATTATTCACTTAAAATTCCCTATAGATTTTTGAGACAATACCTTAATGACAGACAGGCAAACAGACAGAAAGACAGGCTGAATAATCGACTTCAGTCCAACTTCATAATCGCCGAGTCGAAGGTGATACAACAAGAACGCTAACTAAAAACTGAAGCGCCAAAAATAATTCATGCTCCTCCACATCATCCGATGATCTACGAGCACAGACAAAACACACTGGAGAAAAAAAAGGAAAAAAAAAAATCCGTCATCCCACGGAGGTAGTAGGCCTAAGTATCAACTACTCACACAACCTGACACATGATTGAAAGACCAAGAAAACACAGGCGGGGGTTAGGGATGGTGTGCGCAAGCGCCAACGCGTAGCAGTTTGTTTATGTTTTATTATTTCCCTCTCTACAGACTTAGCTTAAGATAAAATTCCCTTCTCGAGATTAATATACTTTCATTAAGATATGAAAATTCTGACAGCCAGGAATTTCATTTGTCATATATATAAGATAAACTGAAAATTCTAGAAAATATGAGATTATATTTCTCTCTACCGGACCAACTTACGATAAAATTCCCTCCTCGAGATTAGTATACTCTCATTAAGATACGAACATTCTGACAGCCAGGAATTTCGTTTGTTACAAAAATAAGATAAACTAGAAATTCTAGAGAAAAAAAGTGCATATTTCTCTCTGCCGGGCCAGCTTAGTAAAACTCCTTTTTCGTTAAAAATGTGCTTTCATTCAGATATGAATATTCTGACAGCCAAGAATTTTGTTTGTTATAAAAATAAGATAAATAAGAAATTCTAGAATATAAAAAGGTATATTTCTCTCTACTGGGACAGCTTACGATAAAATTCCCTTCTCGAGACTAATATACTTTCATTAAGATACGAAAATTCTGACAGCCATGAATTTCGTTTGTTATAAAAATAAGATAAACTTGAAATACTAGAAAATAAGAGGGAATAACGAGAAACACCATTATTTTCGTAGAGTTCTACACATCAGATTTATTTATTATCATTCGCAATAAAAGTTTGAGTAGACTCGCTATTGGGGGGATTTATCATATTCTATAATGAAGTGGTCACGGATTTAATTAACACCCAACACAATGAATATTCAAGGTTTGAACGCTGGAACAACGGAGGAATATACATAAATGAATAAATACATAAAAATCTATTACTTTTAGTTTACCAAAATTATTTAGGTACATACACAGTATATAAGGCCTCTCTCACACATACATACATAGGCTACATATATATATATATATATATATATATATATATATATATATATATATATATATTATATATAATATATACATATATATATTATATATATATGTTGTATATATACATTTAAATAAATATATAAATATATATTATATATATAATATATACATAATATATATATATATAAATATATAATATAAATATATATATATATATTATATATATATATACACACACACACACATATATATATATATATATATATATATATATATATATATATATATATATATATATATATATATATATATATATATATATATATAATTATATCAGTGCAGATTCACAAACACGAAATCTCTTCTCCATCAGTCCCAGAACTTTAAGTTTCTTCACACAGACGCATCAGCAACCAACACAGAATGCCTCTGATTCAAAACTTGACGACAAACTCTCGCAGGACATCCACAATCTCCGGAGAGGAATTCCAGGGGTAAAAAGGCCGTATCCAGTTACGTCGGCGAAGTTTCAACACAGGAGGACCCCATCTGTCGCGGACGGGACCTCTTCCAGCCCGCATCACAGCGCAAGTGAACCGGAACATCCCCTAAAAGTGCTACTTTTTACAAATTTCCGTTTATCTCCCTCAAGGAGATGGGCTGACGCCGACTGAGATTTTCTCACCTATCGTCTGTTCAGCGATTTTAATTCAATTTTTCACAGCAGCTTTCAGGGAAAAAAAAAATCATCTTGAGTGCAATCGTCCACGGAGCCTTGAGCGCAATCTTCTGGGGTGATTACCGGGGAAAATCAGATTTTGCCAATCGGTATTTTGACGGACTGAACTATCATCACGCTTTTTTTTTTCCTTTATAAGACGAACTTAAAAGGATATTAAGAGCATGTGTTACTCCAGACCGCTTTTGTAACATTGTCTAACATGGAACAAACGATATTTGAACACAAAACGCGATAAAATGTTCTATTAATGTACCCAGCTCTAAAAAAAATAATTTTAAAGTCTACTTACTCCCTCCTTCATTTTCCCGTAATCATGACCACGATAAAACATTATTCGTGTAAAGAGAAAATCTTTCATAAAACCTACAGCGCGGCGAAGTAAGCCTGAAGTAATAGACTGACTATAGCGGGCTTGAGGACTTGCGCCGCACAGCAGAGGTTAACCGCAAAAATACCTGGGCTGTCCTAAGACTTACACCGTGCGTGTATGCAGCTCATACAGGTATGTGCGTATACAGACTGTATATGTACATGAAATGGATTTTAAAAATACAGATTATGATCCACGTCACTGAGAAGGAATATGCGCTACATACGAAGTGATGCGAAGGCATATTTTTACGGTAGTGCAACGGAGAAAAGTTACGCAAGAAATATTTTTAGCCGTAAAGGAAGTTGCATGAAGGTACGCCAAATAAGAAGAAGAAGAAGAAGAAGAAGAAGAAGAAGAAGAAGAAGAAGAAGAGAATGCTCCTCCACGTTGAAATTTTCGAGCGAGATGGCTCATCTTCCACATAACATTCCCGAGCGTCGTAAGATTGACTTATCCGCCAATTATGGTCATACGATAGATCAAACACGGTGACGACGTGGCTCTGGCATTACTGCATGAGCCCTCATGTACTACTGCATCGACTGATAGAGACCTCGTAGCTGGAATCGCTCGAAACAAAGGCTTAAAATGGCGGCACGGTAATAAAATACGCAGGTCATTAAATCTACTCTGGGATAATTCTACAAACCTTCTTGAGAGAGAGAGAGAGAGAGAGAGAGAGAGAGAGAGAGAGAGAGAGAGAGAGAGAGAGAGAGAGAGATGATGGCAAAATCGCCAATCTTCGAAAAGATGAAAATATGAGGCCTGAACAAAACACGAAATCGTGGCGAGTAAGACTTGGCAGGATAATAATAATTTATATTCTTGTCATATAACGGTTAGTTGCAGGGGTAAGCTAACAAAGTATTATTATTATTATTATTATTATTATTATTATTATTATTATTATTATTATTATTACAACACAAGAGTGAAATTATCTGCTTCACAAATGGATAGCCAAAGAATAACAAAATGGTCAAGACGAAGCTGTAAACAAAATTATCAACGCTGATATTCCGAACCATTCGTCGTGACTGACTGGATCTAAAATAAAAAATTATTTATAGTAAACCTCAGTTGCTATTTATAATCATGCACTTCGTTTTGCACACACACGCGATATATATATATATATATATATATATATATATATATATATATATATATATATATATATATATATATATATATATATATATATGAGAGCCATAAAAATGCCAAAATGCAGAAAGTTGATGCTATATTTCAGAGCCCAACTGTCTCAATCTTCATTGCCTGCCTGAAGAGAGAGACAGTTGGTCTCTGAAATATAGCATCAATTTTCTACATTTTGGCGTTTTTATGGGCTCCTTATATTAGATGGAATTCTGTTTTAACAGGAAATATTTCACACTCACATATATGTATATATATACATATATATATATGTATTCATACATACATACATACATACATACATATATATATATAATATATATGTGTATATATATGTATATATATGTACATATATATACATATATATATATATATATATATATATATATATATATATATATATATATATATATATATATATATATATATATATATATATATATATATACACATATTATATATATATATATATGTATGTATGTATCTTTCAAACACTATGACATAAATAACCGATTAATACCGAAGTCACTTTATCTATGAAATAACTTACAGCCAAAGTGAATGATGAGTACATCTACCCAGACCAGATTTCGAACCCATGCCTAAATGGATTGATGCATAGGCGATAGTGACATTCTACTCTCGACCATGATTTTTACAAGTTTATTTAAACTATACGTAACTTACATGTGCAAGCCTATTTCAATATAAACACGCATTGCTAAAACAAAATTTATGGAAATGATAACTTAATGACGCGTCATGATTAATACGTAACTGCCTGTCTGGTAATGAGTGTTAATAAAATTACAATTTCTAATAAATGTTTCAACAATATACTTGACTTAAACTTTATACAAAAATTATATCGTCACTGATCTTGTCCACTGGTAGTAACGGCTAATATAGGTACTCATTATTATAAGTGCTTTTTGGATTTAACACAGCGACATTTCCCAGAAAGTTGGGTGCTTCCGCTGAAGCGAAAATGCAATTCCTGAAATCAAATATAAGAAAAAAAAATAAACTTCATGGAATTGTTACGTCCACACAGAAGTATCATTAGGACTCCGTCGACCCTATAATCATAATTTTCCAGCCGGCTTGTTGTCAATATTTATTTCCGCCTCCTTACAGAAACAAGAAGTTCTGTATATATAACATGAAATTATCCGGTAGCAAAGTATACACATGTCTTTTCCTTAATCCTGTAGGAAATTACATTGAGACAAATCGCAATACGATCCAGGATAGAGTCAGTCACGTCGCGAGTGGAATGAGCTATCTTTCGTCTCGTTTAGACACCAGAGTCCAGAGGTTCACACCAGGGCCTTGAGTCCCAACTTGCCCATCCAAGCAAGGGCTTGTGCTGGCATAAGGCCGATTTTACCTAAACCAACCCACTAACTAATCATGAGAAATAGATGATTTTCTATTTCTGATGATGTTATTTGGTCTATGTAAAGGCCGGCTTTACCTAGATCAACCAACTAACCATCAGAAACAGATGATTTTCTATTTCTGATGATTAGTTAGTTGGTCTAGGTAAGGGCCGACTTTACCTAGACCAACCAACTAACCATCAAAAATAGATGATTTTCTATTTCTGATGATTAGTTAGTTGGTCCAGGTAAAGGCCGACTTTACCTAGACCGAACTACTAACCACCACAAATAGATCATTTTCTTCCTAGTGCTACTGACAGCGAATCAGAGGGCTGCCTAATTTTATGGCAATTCCTAGCCCAACTTCAAAGCAGCTGGGGGCGCTGAACATATCCTACTTTCGATTATGTTATCCGGAACTGACTGGAGTGATCTGAGTAGCTATGTTGCTACCTGGAGCTGGTGGCTTATCTCCAGGTTCTTTCTGCATTGAGACGCCTTTGGTTAAGTCGTGACCGTGTGACCAATCTTCTCAAACAATGGGCAGCGACATGGGATCTGATCCATGGATTACGTATGGTCTTAATTCCAGCCTTCCATTGACTAGCTTTATGTCCAAGCAGACTTTTCATATTATTTTTTTAATTCTTACGGTATTAGTAATTAATTACGCATAATCAGATTTATTTAGAGCTATTTATTGTAAAGATATAAATATAAAATCAACGTACACATACACACACATATATATACACAATATATATACACATATGTAATATATATATGCATATATATATATATTTGTGTGTATATATATATATATATATATATATATATATATATATATATATATATATATATATATAATGTTTTTCCTATGCAATGAAAATGCCATTGTGTTTTATCGTACAGCATAAGAATAGCCTATATGTGCATGATGAATACTAATAATATGTTCAAAGAAAAGAGGTGCCAATAAAGAGAAATCTATTCAACTTCAGAGTCTTCCTGGCCCGGAGCGGAAATAATGAACATTATTATTATTATTATTAAACAAAGTGGGACCTAGACGTGGCAAGAACAAAATGACCGAAAAATATAGAGTTCTTATAATAACGCGTACCAAACAGGGGCATAATTAAATATAAGACATAATCAACAAAGAACATACGCTAACGCATATAAACACACACTTATATACATACATACATACATACATACACACATACATAGTGTATATATATATATATATACACAGTGTATATATATATATATATATATATATATATATATATATATATATATATATATAATGTGTTTCGCAACAAATTATACTGTACACGCAAAGACTGAGTGAACTAAATAATATATGCGTTTTTATCCATGTAAGCCAGCCGTCATCAGCATTTTCCAGCTGCGGTTTGACTTTTTTTTTTTTCATATATAACAAGAATATACTTATAACCAAAACTAACGGTCCTCTGTTTGAACAGGACAGCATGCACTAACACAAAATGCACGATTTGCATACTGGGTTTGCACTAAACTCTGTGCCATGCAATTTGCCGAACAACGACCCTTGTTTGGGATAAGTTATGGGCAGATAAGTGCTCATGCCAAATGCATATTTTACTTTTGCAAATGCACTGCTTTGTCTTCAGACATTGGGAGTAAATATGGGCTTTGTAACACATTAATTATAATAACAATAATAATAACAAAATACGAAAAGACACATTCCTGTGTACTCTTGTTTTACATTACAATGCATGAACGTCATGGTATGAGTTGTTAATAATAATAATAATAATAATAATAATAATAATAATAATAATAATAATAATAATAATAATAATAAAATCACATTTCAGTATGATATTCACGGCATCTTAAATATCCCTTGGGTGTTTCTAAAACTAAGAAAAATTTGTACAATTGTATATTTCAATATTTTACCTAATGTTTTCTACGTAATTCTTGCCAAACTAAATATTTATTTAACAACGTATACAAACATAAGCATGCAAGCAAACACATGAACTAATATATATATACAGTATATATGTATATATATATATTTTTTTATATTATATATATATATATATATATATATATATATATATATATATATATATATATATATATATATATATATATTACGTATTTGTGAAGCAAAATTCAGAATGCAAAAATTTAATTTACTTATAGACTGGCAACCTATATAAATCGATAAGAAAAACCACAGACTTCACAAGTATAATAACTAATATCCTATAATTTGATGAATCCTGTAAGGACTGGAGTTGCTGATGTGGTTTGCAATGATAACGTGAAAATTATCATTGATTTCTTAGAATAGCTGCAATGACAATTTGGAAACATTGCAATGGTACCAACAATACACTGCAATGATAACTTAGAAAACTGCAATGAAGTCACGAATAAACTGCAAAAACAGCTTATTCTAATATGGCTGCTTTAACTGCAATGACAACTTGTAAATTGCTGGAATATGGCTGCTTTAACTGCAATGACAACTTGTAAATTGCTGGAGTATGGCTGCTTTAACTGCAATGACAACTTGTAAATTGCTGGAGTATGGCTCCTTTAACTGCAATAAACTGTAAATTCCAAAACTTGCAAAATTGCAATGATGATTCGGCATACAAGCAAGAGGCAGGAAACCGTTCTATGTATTTGTATGCGAGGATCCACTAATGAGTATTATCTTCGAGCTATCCTGGTAATGACCATAAAAATAATTGCACGGTTTTACAATCGGAAGTAGAGAGATGCACTTACAATAAAATCCACGACGATGATTATGGTGACTTCCCAGCACAACTGCCTTTTCAATACAAAAAATATTGGTTTCTGCTTTAGTTCATTCACACCTGAGAAGGAATGTTCTAAAATTCACATTTATCACAGGCGCTTTTCCTGTTTATTCCGTGGAAATTTCTTAGCATGTTAATTGCCCTCTTTTACTCACGCTGATTAGGATATAATAATAATTAAAACAATTTATGGCTCTTGGTATTGGCTAAATGTCTCGGGATAACATGGCATTTCTAAAACCGACTGCTGGTAATTTTCCTCAAAAATACCCTGAGTTCTTCCTCTCTAGCGAAGTCAGTTTTGAACATACAACAAAACGCCGATTTGAAAAATGCACGTTGTTGAGACCCGTTTCGTATATATGAACTAATTGTTTGTTAATAATAAAGCAATAAATGCAGTTACTAATTCTGGCATTATTATTGAACAAATCTTTATCGCTATTATGACTTGATAACAGGACCAAAGTGAAATACGCTAAATATTATTGACTCCAGTTCACGAGTTCGTTAACTGCAATTATTGACGATTTCAACCTTCAATACCATTATTATTATCATTATTATGCTAAAATGAAAAATAAAAAATGGTTAACAGTAAATTAATCCGAAAATCATAATTTGAATTTGGACTTCGAAAATACTACGATATGCTGACTTTGTGAATGAATTGTAGGAAAAACAAATTTCGTTATCATAGTAATTTTTTTTTTTTTTGCTTGGGAAAAACAAAATGCCATGAGCTGAATGTAAACATTTCTCTTACGGAATATAGTTTTGCAGAACTTTGCTAAGCTTCGATATTTACAGGAAAATGTAAATACAAATAAATAATTAGCAAAAAATACTTACTTTTCTTCTCTTGCATTCTGAGTACTTCCGTCGGGATGATATTTCTTCTACAACCCCCTTGATTTTACTTATCCGATTTTTTTTTTTTTCAGTTTTCCCACAAAACCGCGTTTCCCGATGTTCTCATCTTAACTCCCTTCACTGCAAAACGCAAACACTCGGTGGATTTCATTTCTATGCCAATTCACCAATGAACACGAAAAAACACTCTTGAAAATTCACTATTTTTTATTTTTTTATTAGACCAAACGAGAGACAGAACGAGGCTGATGACACTCTCACACCACGACAGCGATTTTCACTCGATTCCTGATGATTCCTCTTCCTCCGCTTTTGTTCTCACTCTCTTCCCGTGAAGAGTAATTGGTGTGCCATATCCGCCTCGGCTCTGCGGCTGCTGCCCTCGCCTTTGCTCTGCACACAATCCTCCGCCGTCATCTCCTCAAAGTCTCGAGAGACGCGGAATCGCCGAGGAATACTCCGACAATCACCTTCACCTAAACACACCCCCTTCGGCGGGGCCGAAATTCACGGCGGTAATCCTCTACAGAAGGCTGGGTAGCCGCGCGAGCATCTCTCGTGGGCGCTTGTATGGGCGGCGGGGGCCGACTGTAGACCACGTCGAGGGTGGGGCCCTGGGACAAACCGATTGGTGACAAGAGTGGGGCTAACAACTCAACTAACTACCATCATGGCCCTTCCACTCGTCGCTTCACTTGGGTTTTTGGGACTGCTGGGCCCAGGGCCCATGATGCCGTGCTGTAGGACTACTGTTCAGCCCTCCCCCCCTACCCACTCTATCTCTTTCTCTCCCTCTTTCTCTCTCTCTCTCTCTCTCGCTCTTTCTCTCCCTCCCTCCCACCTATATGCCCTTAGTCATTTATACATCTCATTTTCTATGGCAGTACATAATTCAGTGCATGAATATCACGCGACTCGGCGCATCGGTGAGACTCATTCTGACTGAAACGATATTGAAGATAAAGCACCGATGATGTAAGTATTAGTGGAAAAAGACGTGTACATTGATGGCTTAACATCACCCAGTGCTCTCTCGTAGAGGAGATGCCAGTTAGTGCCGGCAGATTCATCTCGTAGCCGTACGCAGCATCAATTATCGTTCTGTGCAGTGCACTGATATGGGTAAATCACTCGTCACTTACTAAACGTGATAACCGAAATGGAACTAAAGTAGATGAACGAAATACACGGAAAATCAGACAGTGCTACAGATCACGATAAATAGCCGAGAATTGTCACGTGTTGGCATCAAGGGCAGTTGCCACACGAATACCATAGCCTAGTGCGAGGCA
The DNA here is from genome assembly GCF_040412425.1 of Macrobrachium rosenbergii. Classification (NCBI taxonomy): domain Eukaryota; kingdom Metazoa; phylum Arthropoda; class Malacostraca; order Decapoda; family Palaemonidae; genus Macrobrachium; species Macrobrachium rosenbergii. The sequence continues at coordinate 19,752,016 of NC_089791.1, forward strand.
GACAGTAGAGCTTTACGCAAATGTCTTATTTTACACGCCACCTTCTACATATGAGCGTCACTAACAAGCATTTTTTCTAGTTAGACATGGCCTGTCAATTAAGCTATTAATAAAATTTCAAGCAGCGATACACTTCCTTGGAAAAAAGGAGTTAACCTAATACACCTGACATCACAAACCTAATTCACATGGGAGATGTGGACTAACATCTCAACTAGTTCTCACTCAATTAGAACCAATGCTAGACGCAAGGCAATGCGTTTGTGGATACGATTTTAGCCAGTCATACCTCAGTGTTCCCTTTGACTACATACCGTCCCAGCGGCGGCAATGAAGTTTTTCGTAACTAATTTAACGTTTAACCTCGGAGGGATCTCCGGGTTATACGTTTGGCAGTGATGTAATGTGTGAGGTTCGGCTCCTCAGATGCTAATACTCTAGTGAGGTTCACCACTATCCTCTTCTCCCATTCACACCATAGGAAGACATAGAGAATACTTCCCGCATTTCTTTCCCCATCCCGTGACTGCCAGTCTTCGCCGACTCTTCGATTTCGGTCTTCTGCAAAACGAACGGACGTTATATCACTCAAACAACACAATAAACTTAGAATTTCATGCTGACTTGATAATTTATTTGAATCGCACACCCACCCAAATTGTCGCGTGGTGAACGGGTCCACCCCTCGCAAGACACCCCGCTGTTGCTTTCTTTCCTTTCTTTTATTATCATGCTCGTTTCCCCCTGGCCTCCGGCGTTTGCCGAAAAGACTAATCTTTTATTCAACCCGTTTAATACCTAATAATCAACGCCAACAACACGGCAAAATGCCACAAGGAGACGACAGGGGGTAAGTAAGAGGGGCTGAAAAAGGAGTCGTAGTCAGTGGCGGTGTCTGGCAATCTTCTCGCCGTCGTCTCACAATGTCTTCATCAACACGGCGGACTCGAGGAATATTTTCTACCTCGGGTGTGAGTGCCTGAGGAAATTGTAATATAAATAACGTGGCTGGTGATCATCTTATGCACCTGAGTGAGTCAACAGTTGTTCTCCCATCCGGCTCTGGTGTCCCCTTGTACGGGGATAAGCAATAAATCAGGGAAAATGACGAGGATTAAAAACCTCGTATTAAAAGATGTTAGCGGCAATTCTTACCTAATGTCTTCATCAGATCTTGGCCACAGAAGCAATGCGACAAGAGATGTGAGGCTTTTTGCTTCATTTTTCCACGATTTAGATTTAGATAAAAAATGACGTGGAGTTAATACATCAGTGTCAAAACTGGAATTCTTCTAATCTGGTATTGCTATCAGCGCATAAACTTAACAAAAAGGTTATACAGAAAACTTTTCATAACTGAATAAGCAAATGA
>NC_089791.1:19755887-19760887 GCF_040412425.1 Macrobrachium rosenbergii
TATATATATATATATATATATATATATATATATATATATTATATATATATATATATAATGTATATATAAGCTATGCGTCTTGATTTTCTGGCCTAAAGCCTTTCTCCTTTAAACGTTAAGAATAATCATTATACAGTCATTCCTTATCAGTTACGTGGGTACAACACACCTGCGGAAAACTCCCGCATCCTCAAAACTGATTTAAATAACAAAGAAGCGGAATGTGCAAGAAAACAATCTCTCTTTATCTCTTCCTCAATTTCAGGAATCTTGAGTGTTAATGTCAGGAATAATAAAAAGCTGAATTCCATTTTTTTCTGAAAATAAGTGCCTAACACAATCTTTTATCTTAAGTACTCAACGCAAAAACAATATAGTACAGATATTTCTTGTACCTCACTTTCAGACTATTTCATGGGAATATCTCAGTTCTTTAAGGTTTTTCTTTCCCTTCATTAAGAAGCCTTTGGCTATGGAGGACTGTCTAGCACCAAGGACAAACAGAAATATTTTGGTCATCTTCGAACGGAAAACGAAGTGAAATCAGCACCGTTCATTCTTTTGTGTTAGCATTACTTCAAATCAGATGTAACAGATACACATGTATGATAATATATATATATATATATATATATATATATATATATATATATATATATATATATATATATATATATACATATATTGTATATACTGATATATATATATAACAAATGGGTACTTAGATAAAGAATTCAACACGATCCGCCAACACCTAACGCAACTGCTCTATCCACCACACAATATCGAGAAGGCTTTTAATAAAGCGAATAAAATATACAACAGAGGTCCCACTCGCAACAGACAAATAGATTTTTAACGACAATATATATATATATATATATATATATATATATATATATATATATATATATATATATATATATATATATATATATAAATATACATTGATATATACATAAATCTCGCCTTTTTCCTTTAAGGAATGGCTCTAACTGTTGTAGTCCTTCCAATCTTATGTAATCATATATAGGGATGAAGCTGCTAATTCTATGCCACAAACAGTGCATGTTTAGTGAGCTCATATGCCGATAGCACATGTCATGTCTTACCGGTCCCCCATCCGAGCCGTGACCACAGTCGTAAAGCACGTGTTACCGATACTTCCGAATAAAATACATTTCTAAGTAGATGCATACACAATATAAATTTGCTGTCCCTCTACAGAAATACACCCCAGAACGCAAGCACCAGCATAAATTTGCTGTTCCTCTACAGAAATGCATGCCTAAACGCAAGCACCAGCAGAAATTTGCCGTTCATCTACAGAAATGCATGCCCAAACAAAAGCACATACGCGCATGCGTAGACAGAGTTCGGGCAAACACGCAAACCACTCAAACGCGCAGAGAAACAAAACCTTCTAAACAAGTCAGGCAACATTTTGCCAAATTTAATTGAATCGGACAGACAACACACACACAAACGCACACGCCTCTTTCCTTCGCCAGGCACTGGGTCATATTTCTCTTCACGGAGCGGTCCCATGAATCATGAAGGTGGTAACGTTACAAATAATTATACTCTTGCTCTCGCACCATAGTCAAGGTTGGCTTCTTTTGGCTTGTCATTAAGCCTCTCTGGTTGATTGTGGTTGTTTTCCTCTCTCTCTCTCTCTCTCTCTCTCTCTCTCTCTCTCTCTCTCTCTCTCTCTCTCTTAATTCTACGTAACTAACTGTCCATCAGGAACAGATTTTTTGTGCCACTGGTATTTTACTCGACGATGTCCGGCAACGTTAGATCTGGTCAGTGCTTGGATGGGTAACCATGAGAAAAGCCATATATAGCAAATATGCCTCACTGACGGAAGCAAGGATATGAACTCTCTCTCTCTCTCTCTCTCTCTCTCTCTCTCTCTCTCTCTCTCTCTCTCTCTCAATTCTACATAACTAACTGTATAGCAGGAATAGATTTCCTGTGTCACTGGTCTTCCGATCGGCAAAGTTAGGCAACAATAGGTTTGGTCAGCGCTTGGATGGGTGATCATGAGGAAGGTCAGACACCCAGGCACATATGCCTCCAAAATCACTGATGGAGGCAGGGATCATGACATAGCAACCTCATCGAAAATAGCTAGCTAACAAAACACCGCCTGAAACTAAAAACTCTCTCTCTCTCTCTCTCTCTCTCTCTCTCTCTCTCTCTCTCTATATATATATATATATATATATATATATATATATATATATATATATATATATATATATATATATATATATATATATATATATATAATACACATATAAAGCTTAATAAAAAAAAATTAAGTTCGACTGATTAGCCTACTTTCACCCATTATGAGACGGAAACATTTTCCTTTTGATATCCTGAAACAATTTTGGACTGTAATAATAATAATAATAATAATAATAATAATAATAATAATAATAATAATAATAATAATAATAATGGTCAATTTTGAATTTCAAGTCAATGGCGCCTGTGGGATTTTTCCAATAATTCTAAGGTAAATACATGCATTTCATTTAAATTCTAATTCTCGTTCTTGACCGTGAATTGGTATACATCACGTAATATCAATTAGCCTCACTGTATTTTTAAAATGAACTGTTTGTTTTTGGTAATATGTTGTAGCCATCTGCAAGTGATTTATTGAAAAAAAAATTGAATGGTTATAAACCACGATATTTTCCAAACTATTCACGTTCAGTGGGTTCGGCTGAAAATACATTCAGACAGAGAATTAGGCTATACAAATTTTACTCACCTTATAAACTGAGTTCACAAATTCGTAACAGTACTATATAAACGTATGACACGGCAATTATACTGGATAATATCTTACCTGTCAACTTTGTAGAAGCATAAATTATGACTAACCACATTATCCAACTTACTGTAAGTTCCGTAAAGTTTAAGAATAAGATTTATTTAAAATCAAAATAAATGAATTCTGCACTCTGCTTCTTCGTTGCCTCACGACCCACCTAGAGCTTAGACCTTGCTAAGCATCTCTGTCAATCTTCACCCGAGTCATCATCACCACCACCTGACAAAGTTGGGACATCATCACCACCACCACAGCCGCCGTCACGGACATTGTCTTGGTGTTTCATCACCACCAGGACGCTAACGTGTAAACTCATTACTAAAAAGAAGGTTCGTCACTTCATCACGTCTTTGACGTGACGCTCATTAAATTTCCCCTTTCCAAGTCTCCTCACTTTACACAAACACGCAAACGCACGGACAAACGAATACGCACATACACGCGGCTCGTTATCCCGTTAAAGATGTGCCTCGTTATAGTCAATCGGGTTTTTAATCTTTTTTATTTTTTACTCTGAATTGCTTTCTGATTTCACTATTTCTCATGGGTAGAGTGGAAAATGGGAGTGTGTGCATAGACTGTCTGTCTGTCTGACATATTTTCATAGTTTGTGTTTACAGTCAGTTTGCAATATCGAAATTCAAACCCCATAATAACTTTTTTCTTATATATATATTACATGATATATATATATATATATATCATATATATAATAATATATATATATATATTTTTATATATACACAGATGTATATATATATATACATATATATATATACATATAAATATTATATATACATATATACACACATACACACACATACACATATATATATATATACACCATATATTTTTAGGGATATTCATTTGTCGCAATCCAACTTTTGGATATGATTTGTTTCTAAAACTCTGAAAATACGATAAGAGCACACACAAACATAAACAAATGCCTTACGAAATGCCAGATCTTTTTCAAACTTACCTTCACAAATCTACGTTTACCTTAACTTTTAACCCCCTCACTAAGTTTATAATTACACACAGTACTCCTTATTCTCAGGAACCACTGAAAAGAATGAGCTGTATTTTCTTAACAGCCCCTCTTCCGAGAAAGCGTTATAGTGGCTTGATACTCCTGAAAAGCATCAGCGGTAGACACTATAGATTGAAATCGTATATAATTATATCTTTAGGTGTGTGTTGATAAATACGCTGGCTATATACATAGTGGCTTATTATATATATAGTATATATATGTATATATGCGTGTGTGTATATATTATATGCATACATATATTATATACATACATGCATACATATATATATATATATATATATATATATATATATATATATATATATATATAGATATAGAGAGAGAGAGAGAGAGAGAGAGAGAGAGAGAGAGAGAGAGAGAGAGAGGAAATGATCTTTTATTGGTAACAACGTGCTCCCCCACATCATACAAGATACAACGTCACGAACATCATTATAGCATTGTCAATTTTATGTTGCTCATGAGACATACCTCAAGAGTACTCTGGCGACATTCCCGAGTTTAAGTTCATTAGTTCTTTAGTTACCCATCCTTTAGCGTTTCACCATAAGCTTACATTCTATTCAGTCCTGAACCAACAAATGCACCGTGGAATTTTCAAACTTTACCCCTGGGTATGATACTTAATCTTCCTGTTTTACTACGGTACACTTTGGACATTTTTCTCGTCACCTTAGCGGTTTGAGCGTAATTGCCTTTTAATGATGTCAGTCTGTATTCATCTTTCTTTTATTTCTTAAATTGATTATCGCTTTTGAGTCTTTTCGGTTTTTAATTACTACTACTACTACTACTACTACTACTACTACTAATGATAATAATAATAATAATAATAATAATAATAATAATAATAATATTATTATTATTATTATTATTATTATTATTATTATTATTATTATTATTACTACTAAGAGATTCACAATTTCGTGAGAAACGATCTGTATAATAAAAATCCACAATTATATATAAGTAAATATATTACTATGTAAATAAGTTAAAGACTTTCGAACACTTGAATGGTGTTGCTCATCAGTGCTAACGCTAGCACTGATGAGGAACACCGTTCAAGTGTTCGAAAGTCTTTGTTTATTT
>NC_089791.1:19765887-19790887 GCF_040412425.1 Macrobrachium rosenbergii
TAATCAACTAATTAGTCTGCGCAGGTGAGGAGTGTTATTAGACAACATAGCGGCGAAAAAATGTACTTACCTGTCATTATACGCTCATTTATCTCTCTGATCCTTTGTATTGACTATTCATAGATTGATAATCATTTTCTTATCCTAGCGGACACAGAGCAATTAGCGCTTACTTCTGGTCAGAAAACAGTCTTCAAATAGATTATGATTTAAAAAATATATGTCACATCTGATAACTGTGACTAGATCACCTTTCATTAAACGGTAAACAGTACTTTGTATCTAGATGTATCACTGCACTGTCACAAGCCCAGGTAGGGTAAGAATGGCCATATTGATTGTCACTGTTCAGACCGACAGCTCCTTTCCTTCCCTGACTGTCTTCCCCGTCTTCTTTCAACCGAGCAAAATGTTTTGGCCCAATCTATCCGTCTATCTGTCCGTCTGTTTAGCGCATGACAGGTGTTGACTAAACAAGGACCCGTCTTCACGCCATGATGGCGTATTGAAGAGCGATGACAGGTGTTCTTAACGCTTGTCTGTCTTATCGTTCATAACATCTCTTTTATTCTTCTCTCTCTCTCTCTCTCTCTCTCTCTCTGTCGTGTCTTTTAAGCATTCCCTCGCTATCACTGCGTATTTACCTACTGTCTTTTATTAAGGTTCGCAATAACTGCACTTAAAAGAGACACACAAAGACCTCGAAGGGATGAATGTTTATTTTGATGTCTCCTTATCACCAGCCCCATCCAATATAAACTCATAAGCGGTTGCGCGCGCGCGCTTTTATAATACAGGAACTCATGAGTAACCCCGTGAGGTGGGAATGTAAAAAAAAAGAGTACCATAACATTAATATATCAAAAACGAAAATACAGAGACTAAGAAAACGTTGATAAATGCAAGTCTCTGAGCCGACAACCGGGCATCTGCAGCAGTTATGAATATGTATTAATAACTAGTCGTAAATTGCTCCCTGAATATGCAACTGCACTCTACTTGCAGAGAGATATGCACATGTCCCTTTTCTGCATAAAGGCCCGACTCGACACTCCTGAAATCCCCGATGATTTCTAGAACCACATCCTCGTGGCGGTGCAAAGGCCAATTATTCATGTGAGCGATAAGCTGCCATTGCGAAAGAAGCGACCGTCATTAGAGCAATCAGCGAAACAATGACGTTATTATTACCGTCAACTACGGTAATCGTTAAAAAGGCAATCGCGACTCCGGTCCCCAGATAAATATGTAAAAAAGGGGCGATAAATTGCGACCCCTGTCCCAGGTCTTGACACATTCTTTTTATGCCCGCGAGACGCGTATTTAAAGGAGGTACCCGCAGATCAGAAATTAGAATGAAACTGCTGCGCTCGCAGAACCCGCCGTCCGGGCTATGTTTTCGTCCTAATAATTGTCAGCGATTATCACAATGCCGGAACGAAATGACCCTGAATTATTCATGCTCATTTCCTTCCAACATTGCCCTTTTTTTTTTCTTTTCGTCCTCCAGGGAGATTATGACGCAAGAATCCTGTCAGGATCTATAATACTAATATCCTAAAAGGCAGTGTGTTATGTAGACGAGGTTGGGACTCGAACACTCCCAGTTACAACCCACCCCTCCCCTGCCATCATACCACCACTAACTATCCATATTCATCCGGTTTAACACACTGCCATTTCATTTGCTGATAAATTCAAACAAGGATCTCCTGCAACGCAACTGTTCATGTAAATTATGCAAACCGAACAAAAGCATATATATAAAATCAACTGTTAAAGCAAATTATGAACAGAACAATAGTGATATATATATATATATATATATATATATATATATATATATATATATATATATATATATATATATATATATATATATATATATATATATATATATATATATATATATATATATATATATAATATATATACATATATATATATATATATATATATATATATATATATATATATATATATATATATATATCAAATGAAGAAGTGACACTGTGAAGTTTCTGCACCTGGGTTCATCTTTGATCAAGCAATTAGGAAATGAACTTAATTTTATTTGCAGTTAACCCTTCGAAGTGGAAAAAGGCGTCTAATAGCATATATATATATATATATATATATATATATATATATATATATATATATATATATATATATATATATATATATATATATATATATATATATATATATATATATATATATATATATATGTGTGTGTGTGTGAAGTACAAAAAATCAGTATACTTGGAATTCATTCGTATCCCAAAATGGTAATCCTGTGTGCTCGTATTTTGTTACGACAGTTATTGTAGTCTACCAAAAAATGATTGACAATTTATACGAAAGAGGAATAATGCTAATTAAGCTTCTAAAAATGAGGTGGCATTTTACTACTACAGAAGTTACTACAAAGTTTTTTTGCATAGAAAAAAAAATGCGTGGCAAATGACAAAAAATAAATAAATTATACGTCACAGAATCTGAGAAGACAATAACACAGCTGAAAAAAAAATTTCTCCTAAAATGGTTCGAGAACATTACTCGTCATTCTTCACAGACAAACAAACAGAACTCAAATGGAGTGAGCATTGGAAACAAAAATAATGTTCTTGAATTGCACCAGAAAGTCAATAAGTTTTGAGATTCCCATCGAAAGAGGAGATATCGCGTTAACATCGTCGGAAACTGAAACAGCAAGATGTTTGGACCGATGAAACTTCTAAACACGAGTAGATAAATGACTGATTAATGTAAACAAACTCGCGTGTAGATAATTGATTGATTCATCTATGCACACTGGCGTAGCAATAACCAAAGCTACAGACGCCGCCACAAGGAAAGAATTGTCACGACATCTTGCACAGTCAATGATTTCCTCAACAATTTCAACACACCCGTATCTTCCATCCATCGCTTACTTCACTACCCGAAGTCCTGAACATATCCACAACAAGATCTTGATTATTTGACGACGTCAATAATTATACCCGGCTGAAACGCGTTCCATTAGCCCGTCGAGCGATGTCTGCAGCGCGTAATCCATATGTCGGGGGAGTTCGTCCTTCCTGGAGCGCGTGCGCTAATAGCGGGTTGTTACAAACCACAAAGCAATCGAAAAAACGATCATTTGCTCCTGCTACTGGAATATCAATAAACTATTAGAGGAATTTTTTCCTCTTCGTTTTTGGTGCACTATAATTTCACGTAATAAATAGACAAATAAATAAAAAAAAAACTTGAGACCATATGTAATATTTGAATACATTTTAATGCAGACAGTATAAGAACTATGCATTACGTTGTAATTATTCTAACGTAAAAAAGAGCTGGAAGCTCTTGTCCTGAAAAAAATAGTATAAAAGGAAAATTAACTGACGTTATAATGTGCAATTTTCAATATGGAATGACAAATTATTTGTTGACTCAACTGCCTATGTCTGAATATGAGCTAAATTAATAATAAAACGTTGCAAAGTCTTATATCCTGAATTGGCATTCAGGTAACAAAATTTTCTTCTTCATTCTGATTGAATCATGTAAGATAATGCATATGTATATGTATATATATGTATGTATATATATATATATATATATATATATATATATATATATATATATATATATATATATATATATATATATATATATATATATATATATATATATATATATATATATGAGTTTGAAAATAATATAATATGCCTGAGTTTGAAAATAAACTACACAGTAGTCTGATATAATAACGGAAAAATTACTGACACCAAGAAGCGAAAAAATGAAGACTGAATAAAACATGAATATTATATCTGGAAATAAATAAATAAATAGATAAATAAATGGAAATGTCTGACACCTGGCTACACTTCCCAGGAAGTGCAAAAAAAAAAAAAAAAAAAAAAAAAAGCACAGATCCTAGACAACTGACTGACATAACAAACCACTGTTTTGTGTTTTCATTAATGTAACAAGGCTGAACGCCTCTTTCCTCAGGTGTTATAAAAACTAAAAAAAACATTTTTTTAAAACTGTAAATGAAGATATTCACTAAAATGGACGAATTTTAAAATCTAAGCTGACTATTATCTTGCACACGGCACAAATATGATCTGTGGATGTTGTGCTTTCATATAATGTCAAACCCCATTTATTCGTTCGGTGCTAATTTTCGTAACTTTCGTGGGGATACAAACGCACGAATTCCAGATTCCAACGAAAAACTAGGAGAGATTTCCAAAGTCAGAACTACGATTTTGAGGAATATTGTTCTGAATGTTGACGAAGTGTTGAAATATTTAGTCAACTTCTCTTTTGTGAATAAATGTCCGGCTGAAATAAATATGGAAATAATTATAGTTATGTAACTGTAATAAACACAACGTCCTCCAGCGAAGCCAAAAAGTGTGAAGGATTCGAGAAGCTAAGAGGGCGCAGTGGTTATTACAATTACACGCGTATCTGGCAAAAAGTGACCTATAGATTCCATATGAGCATAGCAATATTTTCAATTAAAAAACGGAAATATATTGATAAGAAATTCGACTTCAGGTGATGACATGTCGATCAACAGGAGCCTGAAGTGTTGAGTTGAAGATTTAACTCCGTACCTATAAAAACTTTCCTTCAGTCATTTAATTTCTGGTAAAATAGAGAAACGAATGCCATGATACGTAAATGCTGAAAACTGATTAGTCAATAAAATTCCCAAGATGAGGATGAGGTCCAGTGTTTCTTTCGCTCGCCACCCCCAACCCCCTGCTTTCCAATACGTTTTCATACTGGAGAAAAATATGCATATAAGTAATTCCTCAATTACTATTGTTACTTCAAAGACCATTTCAAAGCGAATTTCTTTAAAAAAGTTTTTTGGGAACCTCTCGTTATCCACAAATTTGAAAAAACTATGAACGCTGCATTCAACAACGAAAGGTAGATACCTGTTCGTGAAATGTTTTATGACTACAAGAAAACAAAACAATTTACAATGGACCACAAGGCGAGCTGTAACATTTACAGTAGTAAATGCTTATTAGCACTTGGTCATGAATAAATTCTCCCACGCAGTCCCAAGGATCACAAATGCACTTCGTTTCAGTTCACATGGAGTGATCTTTCATAAATGGAAATTTTTTTATGAAGAACTAGAAGACGTCTGGCCTGACCGAAAACCATCTTATCTTCAAAATCATTAATCTATTAATCCCAGAAATAATCAAGTAAAAAATGAGCCGAAGTTTCTTCGGCGCAATCAAGTTTTCTGTATAGCATATAATCAAGGCCACCGAAAATAAATCCATCTTTAGGTGGTCTCGGTATACTCGTAATGCTGTATGAGCCGCCGCAAATGAAACTCTCAGCCGGTTGTGGTGGCCTGTGTTGGTGCGTTGCCATAAGCACGATTATGGTTAACTTTAACCTGAAATAAAATAAAAATTACTGAGGCTAGAGCGCTGCAATTTGGTATGGTTGATGATTGGAGGGTGGATGATCAACATTCCAATTTGCAGTCCTCTAGCCTCAGCAGTTTTTAAGATCTGAGGGCGGACAGAAAAAGTGCGGACAGACAAAGCCGGCACAGTAGTTTTCTTTACCGAAAACTAATAAAAAGGGGGGCCTTTCTTCACTGTCACTCATACAAAAAAAAAAAAAAAAAAAGAAGTCCGGAAATCTAAATAACAACTGATAAAAAATTAACAAAATCAACATTAATACGCTGCATTAAAAGAACATCCAAGCAATTCAGCACACGGAGAAAAATACAAATATATTAAATATATAATATAATGTAAAAACACGAAGTAAGGTCATACCTCCCAATTATGGAACACATTCCATCAGTCTTCATCTCACTCCTCCCAAAACGGCAGGAGGTTAGGGGCTACTGCATATGAGTTGATACTCTAGTTGTGTAAACAAACCAACAAATTCATTAAGGTAAGACACATTCCATCCTATAAATCTTGGTCAACTCCTTAGCGCGCTCCTCATCACGACATAGCGTTTTCACGACACGAATACTGCGAACATTATTTGTTGGCGTACGCCCACGCTCACATTTATTCATTCCTCTCTCACAAACGTTTGCGCAAGCGAATGTAAGAAATAGTTCATAACAGCTTGATGGCCCATAAACTTTCGGACACAAAAGGCCGTGGAGACGAGGTGACAGACCCTGATGGGAATTTATCGCGGCTGCAGTGAAGGGAGAGCGGAGCTGTTGCTGAACGACTGGGGAATGTTATTTTAAGCCATTCTGTAAAGCAATAAGAACAGGAAAAAATAACGAAGAGATGTGTATCAAATGTAAATTAAGGAAAGGAAATACGTAAGGTCTTCAAGAAGTACATTTAATTGTAGTGAAAAAAAAAAAGGTGGGAGAAACGTACGTAAGTTAACAGAAGAAGAGAAGATAAAAACAGGAAAAAAAATCACGAAAAGATGGGTATCAGATGTATATTAATGCAAAGATATAACTGAGTAAGCCCTTCAAGAAATACAATTATCTACAATGAAGAAAGTAGGAAAAACGTAAGGTAACACACGAAAATAAGTACTTTTGCCCCTCAAGAAATACACTTATTTGCAAAGAAAAAAAAGTGGAAGCGTAAAAAATGAAGAAAAGTGCCAACAGTAAGATAAAGCACACGAAACAGACGAGAGAGAGAGAGAGAGAGAGAGAGAGAGAGAGAGAGAGAGAGAGAGAGAGAGAGAGAGAGAGAGAGTTCAAACCCTGTAAAATAAGAAGAAGAAGAAGAAGAGAGAGAGAGAGAGAGAGAGTCTTCAAGCCCTGAGAGAGAGAGAGAGAGAGAGAGAGAGAGAGAGAGAGAGAGAGAGAGAGAGAGAGAGAGAGTCTTCAAGTCCTGTAAAATAAGAAGAAGGAAGATGAAGAAGAAGAAGAATGGAGAGAGAGAGAGAGAGAGAGAGAGAGAGAGAGAGAGAGAGAGAGAGAGAGAGAGTCTTCAAGTCCTGAGAAATAAGAAGAAGAAGAAGGAGAGAGAGAGAGAGAGAGAGAGAAGATAAGAAGAAGAGAGAGAGAGAGAGAAGAGAGTCTTCAAGTCCTGTAAAATGAAGAGAAGAATGAGAGAGAGAGAGAGAGAGAGAGAGAGAGAGAGAGAGAGAGAGAGAGAGAGAGAGAGAGAGAGTCCTGCCTCCAGCAAGGAGAGAGCCAGCGAGGTGGAAGGCGCAAACAGAGACGATGACAAGCGCAAACGAAGATGGCAAACATCAAACAAAGGATTATTTTGGGAAGGCAAACGAGAGTTCCACAGATACAACGCCACAGGTTGGTTTCTTCATTACCGTATTTTCTTTACTTAAGTGATTTAAAAATAAATATAAATAAACTGCATGCTAATAACAAAGCTGTTAATTAGTTTAAAGAAAGAGTGGTGGACAATTAATGAGTAAGGTACCATCAGAAATAACTCACCAATAATAATAATAATAATAATAATAATAATAATAATAATAATAATAATAATAATAAGTTATTTTCATTCGGCTAAATTACATAATGACAAGTATAATATATTCAATAAAACATTCTCGGCACCACAGTTCCATTAATGAAATCTAATACACTAATGCATTTTAGCCCCAACACCATTAAAAAAAAAAAAACTAGCTCCAGAATTATGGAGGACTAGTTGACTTATGACCTTAATTTGCCACCCTTAATTATTGACATAATCACCCCTGAATAATGGTTACTCAATTTATAATTGCATTTAATTCTTTACGGTCAGTTTAACGGAATAATAGCATAATAACTATTGGATGCCGTATGGTTTAAGTGATGACTACAAGTGCGAACACAGGATGCGAGTCGAGGGGGTAGGTGGCCTGAGAAATGAAAAGGACATGGAAGGGGATATGTGATGGGAAAATGAAAAATGAATGTAGGAGGTAAATAAGGGATTGAAGTTAAATAATACGTGGGGGGTGGGGGAGGAATCGCTTGCGAAGTGATAAAGCAAAGGAAGGAAATTTGTGAGGAAAAATGAAAAATGAATGTGGGAGATGAACAAGGAAGGGCTTGAAATAGAATAAAATAGAGAAGGCTAAAATGTTAAAAGTAAAGGTGTATGAGGGGTGGGAGGGAGAAGGAAAAGCAAAAAAAAAAAAAAGAGGTTTAATTAATTTACTAGAACAAGACCCACAGAAAGGGGAGGAAAATCACTTGAACTACCTGTCACTCGTGTTTTCAGACCAAACTGAGTGGCACTTTTCAACAAATGCATACTACTGGTTGTGTTTAAACAAGATTCTGGGTTTCATTCCAGCTTCAAATCTTCTTTAATGTTTCTTTAGACCTAGCGTTTTTCAAGAGAACAGTAAATTATAAGAATGCGTGGCGATGCCTACAGTTGCTAATGAGACCAATGATCCTAAGATTGCCTAAGTGATCTGACCATAGCAAACCGAAAAACATTTACGGATCACAGCATGAACAGTTTCACGAAGAAAAAAGCCAAATGAAAGATATTTCATGTTAATGAGAAAAGCTAAACAGGTAAACAATAGATAAACTGAATGTCCAAACCTGTGTTTAGACCCGACTTTTAGAGCAACAAGATGATGGCTGGTATTTATTAAAAACAAACAGTTTTATAATAACATATAACCACGCATTTTAAAATAATCATAGTGTCTCTCCGTATTATTAAAAGAATTGTTTAATAACGTGGAAAAAAAGAATACTATACTCATGAAAGGAAATGAAATCATGAAAAGGACGTTTTATAAGTCTCTCTAATCCTCTTGATCCTCCAAAGACATTTCTCATTCTTTTCAAGCGTTTCCATAACAATGCTTATCACTTAGAAAAAAATCTGTATTTGTTACTTTCACTGTATGCGTAACTACCTACTATGAGAAGCGAAATGTATATCCATATATTTATTTTTTACTGCATGTAACAATAATAGGTTATGGGTAGTAAACTCCATGCTTACAACTGCCATCGTCCAGCCCGAACCCACAGTCTCTCTCTCTCTCTCTCTCTCTCTCTCTCTCTCTCTCTCTCTCTCTCTCTCTCTCTCTCTCACAAACACACACACGACTGGTCGTTCATATAAGTAAATGGAAGGTACACTAGTCCAAGCTTTGGGACAAAGCATAAAGTCGAGGGATCAGAACATGACGTCACGACCCTGTCACTTTGGTTGGCTTGGGTACACTAGTTAGTAATAAAACGTGTACAGACACACAAGGAATAAGACAAAATGGAAATCAACACGTTAAAAACCTTACGAAAAATGCAACCCTCATAAAAGAAAGAACACAGAGAAGAGAAATTTAGTAAAATATATACAAGTATAGAAAAACTGTCTTGTCTCTCCATCGCATGGAAGATATATGTTGTCATCTCTCTCTCTCTCTCTCTCTCTCTCTCTCTCTCTCTCTCTCTCTCTCTCTCTCTCTCTCCAGCTTCTCCTTCTTCTCCAGCGGCCGTCAGAGCCTGAATCGTTATCGCTGGGCTAATTCACTTGTCCGGTAATTTGTCCCATTTTATCGTTCGATCTGCCTGGCCGGACAGCCGGACCACAGCCGCAAAGCCGTCCTCTCCACCTTCTGGAATCCGGATTACAGATAAAGAGGACGTCCGGATTGGGACGAGCCTCTCTTATCGATCGGATTAAGTATGGGGTAAAAACAAAGATGCTTGGATTTAGGAAAAAAATAAGCACAGACGAACACAATTCTTACACATAAATGAATTATATTATATGCATTAAGGTCCTGAAAAACTGGTTACAAGTTAATCAGAATGACCTCTTTTTTTAAATTCGTATGTGATTAAATTTCAATCAGCTTCCTAAGTAAACTTCTCTAAGATTTTTCTCTTAATAAAAAAGAACCTTCTTAATAAATATAACCTCTTAATAAAAAAAAAATTCCAATTTTGCATAAGTTTATGAAACCCGTAGTATATGTTTTTTACTGCGAAAACTTAATTATTGCTTAATTATGTTTATGAATAAGCATTTTCAGCTCTTTCAATCCGATGGTTGTCTTTACACTTTTCTGTTATATTTCCTTTGCTCTACTTTTCCTTTAAAATTGGCTTCTTGGAGAAATATTTCTCGACTTAGTTACAGCAGTGTAGTCTATAAATCTCACTGTTGTATATCTTAATCACATCTTGGCTGCATCCTACTTCTCACTTTCCTTTTCGTCTGAGAAAAAAATATATACTAGTTTAAAATTTCGTTGTCGTTACATCTCGCTAAAACAGAACTCACTTCTTGTCGTTTTTAAGTCTTTTTCTATCAGTACCTTATCTGCATCAGCTATTCTATAAATGGTATGGTTTTTTTTTTATTTATTTTTTTCTACTTCTGTTAGCTTCAGAGGATCTCGGGATCCCTGGATGGGGTCTCTTCATATCATTACGGCAGCGATTGCAAAACCTTTACAGATTGCGTTGATTTTTTCGCCCTATGAAATACGAACTCCTAAACTAGTAATATATCCCTTGGTTGAGAAAAAGCCAAAACATATGTGTTAATATAGCAAATGTCTATAATGGGACATACTTCCTTTTATGCGTAAAACATCGAATGGGATGTGAGGTCGCAAGCCTTACACGTTTTCTATTCTCGCTTCAATAGAAGATTTTTTTATCGCAAAACTGGAATGGCGCTTTCTTTCAACATGGGCTATGTTTGAACCCCTTAACTTGAGATACTATACTCTGCTCTACCCACTGGTCTGGCCCATGAGTGATGGGTTACTAATAAACGTGCATATATATATATATATATATATATATATATATATATATATATATATATATATATATATATATATATATATATATATATATATATATATATTACATACATATAAAAATCCTTATAAATAAGCAGTTCAAAGTGGTAAAGCCATTTTACTACCATTTACATTATAACATACAAATATATCTACCAATAAAAGCAATTTTTATAGTTAGCTAAAATCCTCTCTACTATATAGTTCCTTCAGTCAGTTTTTAAGCCGAGCTGCTTTTGAGCAATTGTAGTTTAGCATTACTGATACGTCGCCATTCTGGATGGTACCTAAACTGACGAGACAGTGCAACCTATTCTTAACCTTCTGCGGTAATACCTATACACAAAACACGTGAGATTAAAATCTGTCTCCGGCCACGACAGCCATACTGTTTATTTCTTCATTAACCTACAAATAAGTAGGGTATTTCTATGAAATCACACATCCTTCCTTCTAGAAACCTAACGGGACACTCCTAAGGTACCACTTTCCTCGTCGCTATACCCAGAACAATTCACCTTGTATTTTGATAATCTATTTATAAAGTTTTAAATGTTTACTTATTTAATTTATTAATTTTTATTTTTATTTTCTAATATCTGATCTCTTCTTTCTGTATTTCCCATTACCTTCTGTCAATTCCTTCTATTGAACACCACATTCTTCGGAAGCTTGAATTTCAAGTCAATGGCCCCCTGTGGGCTTGTTCCAAGTGGATAGAGTTCATCTACTGAATAATAATAATAATAATAATAATAATAATAATAATAATAATAATAACATTCTAAAATCCCCTAGAGATCCTCAGAACGCTTCCAACCACCACTTCCAAAACCGAGACCGAGAGAAACCACCTGATTAAGACCACATTCATACCATAGCTTCGAAAGGCGTTGTATAGGAGACTGAATAATTCTATGGCCTGACGTCACAACAAGTGCAGTCATCACCGCCTTCTATGGAAGCGAACTCACTCGGCGTTTCGGTGAATGGTTTGAAGGCGAATGGCATCTCCTCCACCACCGCCGCCACCACCACCAATACCTGCTTGGCTTTGGTGTAGGTGGGATATAAATCATCGTTCGCACAGTTACGCATCATCATAATATCCACACAATTCTTCCTCTGAAGATTTATGTATCGTCTAATGGAGGTGGATCGTTGGTTCTGACATTCTCCTCCAATCGCACTACAGTCCAAGGCCTTTGTCGTCGGCTGTGAATAACGCCTTGTGACTACTGCATTGACCTCTCTGCTGTTGTTATTGTCGTTACTGCTTTATTTTCGTTAGGCATTCATTTATCTAGTCAACTGTTGTATTTTCATCTTGTATCACTCTAATTTCAGTCAGCTATATTTTTCCTCTTTTCCATAAATGGGCGTCCTGTTCTTTCAAAATTTGTTTGGCAATTGAATGACCTTTTTGGCTGACTCCATAAAAATAAAGCGAATGTCCATATGGTATAAAAATACTCATTCGTTAGCCTTAATGCTACTGATAACTGACGACTAAAACATATCTGCTGTAAACATGACACAGAAAATAATTCCTCCCTAGAATTTTTAAATCGATACCTTTATCTCTTTCATTTTAATTTTTCACTTTCAAGTCAAAGAGACCAAATGTTCACTGTATTCCTTTTTACCATTTGTTTTAACTCACTACATTATTCAATGGCTTATTTACACTTCCCAGCCAAAATTAAACGTTCACCTCGATTTCCTCCATCAATAACACCTCTCCATTTCCCGACCCAAAATCATCTCCATCATAATTTTCCAAAGGGTCCTCATGGAATCAGAATCCTCCCATTCAATCGTCTTCTCACGTATATTTCCTCCACAGAATCCTCTCATTACGTCATTTCCTCACGTCTATTTCCCCCGTTATAAAACTCGATTATTTTTCTGACATAAAACAAGACGCTAGATAGGAATCATCTTTAAACCTCAATCTCCTAAATCGTCCCGTATCATCAGTGCAATTGAGACGACAATATATCATCCACGTCCTCGAACAGTGTCATTACCTATTTCGTGGGTAACTGCCATGCACGGCGTTCCAGCTGATCAAGATTTACTGTGGCGTTCCTAAGCAAAGTCGCCATTCATCAGCATGACTAAGCATGAAACAATGTTTGTGAGTTCAAAGTGTTGCAGCTGCCTATAATAATTTATGGCGGTGCGTATGCCAAGAACAGTTTCACAACCACTAATAACAATAAGTGATTAAAATCTGAGAATAATGAGTACTGTAGTCATGAGTTCAGACTTGCAGCAGAAACATAGCCCATATCATATTCTGATATAAAGGAATCCAATTGATAAAATCTGTTGGTCTTCACAAGCTTTTGCACTTTTGTTAAAGTGACTCTTTAGTTTAGAAAGGGGAAGGTTTTTTTCTTCCAAGAAAAAGTTCATAATTCACTTCGGAAAAGTGAGAGGTTCTTGAGGACCGACAGACTATACATCTACATATTAATATGAATGTCTTTACCTCGTTATTATTATTATTATTATTATTATTATTATTATTATTATTATTATTATTATTATTATTATTATTAAAAGAAAAAAGTCTGTTTAATCTGTATGATGCTAGATGAAAAAAATTTCAAAGACGAATCAAAATAGACGCATCATATCGTCATTACCACTGAGGTCTTCGAAAAATCAAATAACAGCATTCGTTCTCTTACCGGTCACTTTTTGAACTCAATACTTTTCTGTTCAAAACATTAATGAAAAATTCACATGATAGTGAGATCAACATTCTTTAAGAACAGAGGAATAAGCATCTGAATCACAAACAATCTTTCCACCCGTCTTTCTTTCTCTCCATCCTTCTAAACTATATGGCCAATTTCGCCTTTTTAACTTTGCCAACATACCTCAGGTAACACAGATTATAAAACCCACAGGCAACTTCATTTAAGATAATTTCGGCTTTGCCCTCCGAGGTAATTACGTTTAATTACGACAGGAAACAGAATTTATTGGAAAATTTGCACTCTACCGTCCCGAATTCCGCCTTCTAAATCTTTGAAAGCTCCGTCGGGTCATTAGGGAAGGCTAATCCGACTATTACAAGCAGCTTTCGTAGACCGACGGGAGGAGAGAGACGTCTTTTCAGAATGCTTCGTCCAAGGGACGTCGTCTTTCCGCACGTTTATTATTCTATATATCTAAGTCACTTCTTATAACTTCTTCGAATTGCTTGTTAGGTAGTTGTTTTGACCCCTAACGCTGACCTCTTGATTTTGAGTGAATTCTTGTGATTTATGCAAAGCGCTTCATAGGCACAGAAACTGAAACGGGACGAAACCAAACCAAAACCTGCAAGACGACGATTGGTTGTTTGCAGCTATGGTCGACAGGTAATCCCTCCACACAAAGCCCGGCGACCGGGGCCTTCGGAGTTACCAGGTAAATCCACAAATTGTCACTTTTATATTCGACGGTTCTCTCTCTCGAGTTCTCCTCGGCTGTTTTCTGCCATCCTGATGTTAGCTACTTAACAAGTCGCTGAAATTACGTTTGGCAAACAGCCACACACACACACACACACAAACACACATACATCAACTTATAAAGACAAGCTACGCTACTGAGATAAAACATTGCCCACTGCCCAACCCCACGCGATAGCTTATACAGTGCCTCGGGGTTAGGCCGACCAGGGGCAACTCGGAGGAAGAGAATGAGCCCAGAGAAAAATGGTCGCTGGCGGGAAATTGTTACATATTATTACGGGAGAGGGCGAGGTAAGGGGAAAGTGAGGTGTAGGGTAGATGATGATAATGGGGTAACTGGTGGAAATTATTAGGGAGACATCATGTGACAGAAGGAAGAAGGAGAGAGAGACGTCGAGCAGACACCGACGGGGGAACTCGGACAGGTGATCATTGTGGCTGTTTACGCTCCGTTTCGAAACATCGCTTGATTCAATTTGATTTTGTCCTTTTCCTGTTGCCTGTTTCCTTGTTCGTTCTTCTCTAACCTCCTCGACCGTGCTACGGACAATTTTTTTCTAACAATGAGGTAAGCCATTTTTTGTCGTTTCAGAAAGTTTGTATTTGGCGAACTATGAATATCATTACGCGAATGAAAATTACTGATCACATTCACAAAAAGGATGTAATTTTTAAAAGACTACCTTCTCAAGGTATACACATAAACAAAAACACAGACAGACAGTATATATATATATACAGTATATATATATATATATATATATATATATATATATACATATACACATATGTATATGTATGTATGTATGTATGTATGTATATATATATATATATATATATATATATATATATATATATATATATATATATATATACACAGATACAAAGCATATATATATATGTATATATATATATATATATATATATATATATATATACATACATATATATATATATATATATATATATATATATGTGTGTGTGTCTCTGTATAATATATATATTAGTTTCTTGTACAAAAGCAGACAGTAGTATAAAAAATGTAAAAGACTGAGCAAAATGAATCAGCGTCACATAAAGCCCTCTGGGCTATTCACTCAAAAGCTGTCACCTCTCGCGAGTGACATCAAAGAACGCTCTAGGCTCTTAACTATAGAGGCGAATTTAGAAGGGGAGTTGAAATCTCAAGAGAGTTGTGCACCATCACTTACACAACCTAGACAGGTAGATAGATAGATAGACATTTAAACATATATAATACATTATATATATATATATATATATATATATATATATATATATATATATATATTATTATTTATATACACACACACACACACACACACACATATATATATATATATATATATATATATATATATATATATATATATATATATATATATATATATATATATAGAGAGAGAGAGAGAGAGAGAGAGAGAGAGAGAGAGAGAGAGAGAGAGAGAGAGAGAGAGAATAATAACATCTGATGAAGTTGGGCATCGTTCCAAGAAAAAGCTACAAACGACCATAAAAGTACATCTACCTAAAATCACTAGATCATAGAAGATTATAATCTAGCCTAACCTAACCAGTCAAAAAACAACCTAAGAAACAATACAATACAATAACAGAACGACGTCAAAATGATCTAACCATACATTGTATGTCCACGAAGAAAGGATAACGGTCCACCGTTCTAAACGAAGGTGAAAAGAGGAAAAGAGGTTTAACCTCTGACCTTGTTTACGCGCGCCAGGAGACTGGTAAGTCGCGAAGTTACTTGTGACAAAGGTGTTTACGTCACTGGGAAGATCTCTTACCTGAAGACGTCTCCGTCTGTGTTTGGGAACTGAAGAAAATGGAGCTCCGTGGAAACTGGAATGTCATACATTTTTTCATCACGGCGTTCCAGCTATTTCTGCTCGATTATGTAGGTGCAATTGACATCATATGGCAAGACTACCCTGATTTTTTTTTTTTCATCATAGTTTTTTCTTTTCATTGGCCAGCTATTTCTGCCGGAATTTGTATATGCAACTGACTTCATAAGCAAGATTACAATGGTCATTTATTTTTTCTCATTTCGTTTACAAATTAGACATTCATCCTGCCAAAAGGGACTGCAGATAAACATGAATATTCAAGAAAGGTCTAAAAACTCACGACCCTTCTCTTCGAACAAGAGACGGCGTCCAGGAAAATTTCTCTTTCCAAAAACCACGTATTGAATTGACCAGCGAAGAGATAAAAAAAAATAACATATAATAATTCTTATCGTCAGCATCTCGCCCTACAAAGTCCATGTTCGGAGGAACCCAAGATCTTAACTCTCACGCCAAACGAGTGGAATTGGCGAGACAGAGAGCTGTCGTGCTGCGTTGACAAGAGGAAAAGCACAGTACTTGACGATCAGGACTGGTGATGTCAAGGCGGGGAGACTGCAATCTCTCATGCCAGGGGAAATTTCTAACGAGAACAAATTTCAATCGGCCTCTTGAGCCAGACCCAGCGCGAATGGTTTTCCGAATTTCTTGGAAGAAACGGGTTTCTAAATTCCCATCGTACATTCAGCTCGCGTTTCTCTATCCAGTCGTCATAATGGATTCTCTCAGATTTGCGGGCGGATCACGATCGTGACATGTCAAACGCATTATGACAATTACTTAATATCCGCGAAAGACAATCCACAGTACAGATCTTTCTGAAAAGGTTTGATATCTACCTTGACACTCAGGCCGGGAATGAAATCATTTCGGCTGAACGACATTAAAACTGCCTCATTATTATAGAAAGTTATAAAGAAAAATTGATTAATAGTACTCGAGGATACAAGACGAATCTAAGCCAAGATGTAACTCGCAAACCGCATCAAGGGCGCTAAAAGGAATGTATTCAAGGCATCGCACAAAGGTCAAAGGACAGAGGAGGAAGCATGAGCTGAGTAACTGATTACCATCACTTACCACAGCTGTGTCATCCGTGACAGTAAACAGCGAAGAGTTTCTGGTCAACTGTGCTTGTGCGTGTGAACGAACGTTCGTTCCTGATAAACGTTCGGTCTCAGTTTTCTTGGAATAAAAGGATCGAGTTCTTTATCAATTTCCTTTTTTGGTGTTATTTGCATTTATCGTTTCTGATATCGAATTGAACTGAATATAGAATTTAGGCCAAAGGTCAAGCACTGGGACCAATGAGGTCATTCAGCGCTGAAAAGGAAATCGACGGTAAAAGGTTTCAAAGGTGTAACAGGAAGAAAACCCCGGAGTTGCACTATGAATCAACTGTTAGCAGAGGGTGGAAAGTAAGGTGGAAGAAAAAGAATATGAAGGGAGGCACAGTAAAAGGAATGAAAGGGATTTCAGCTAGGGGCTGAAAGGCACGCTGCAAAGAACGTCAAGTAATGCCTACAGTGCACCTACCCCCTGCGGGGTCGTTTCTGATATCATCGGTGACCATATTCACTGAGACGCCACTTTACGTAAATTAAATAAGGGCTCCACTGATCATACCTGTCTCTTATTTTAAGGATTTAATAAGTAACCAATCAATCCTTATCATAAATAACCTGTCACAATGTTTCATTGAAAATAAACTTCGTAAAGTAACCCATATCAGCAGCTCAAATTTTCTAATCAACCAGATAACTGGAATGACAATGAAGAGTCATATATAAACGTCTAGTGCGATCGGCAATGGGACGCAATATGGACACTGAGCTTCAATGGGATGCAATGAGGAAAGTGAGCTTCAGTGGGACGCAATGAGGAAAGTGAGCTTCAGTGAGACGCAATGAGGAAAGTGAGCTTCATTGGAACGCAATGAGGAAAGTGAGCTTCAGTGGGACGCAATGAGGAAAGTGAGCTTCGGTGGGACGCAATGAGGAAAGTGAGCTTCAGTGGGACGCAATGAGGAAAGTGAGCTTCAGTGGGACGCAATGAGGAAAGTGAGCTTCAGTGGGACGCAATGAGGAAAGTGAGCTTCAGTGGGACGCAATGAGGAAAGTAAGCTTCAGTGGGGGCGCAATAAGGAAAGTGAGCTTCAATGGGACGCAATGAGGAAAGTGAACTTCAATCGGACACAATGAGGAAATTGAGCTTCAATGGGACGCAATAAGGAAAGTGAGCTTCAATGGGATGCAGTAAGGAGTGAGCTTCACTGGGACGCAATAAGAAAAGTAAGTTCAATGGGATGCAATGAGGAAAGTGAGCTTCAACGGGACGCAATAAGGAAAGCGAGCTTCAACGGGACGCAAGAAGGAAAGTGAGCTTCAAAGGGATGCAATAAGGAAAGTGAGCATCAACGGGACGTAACAAGGAAAGTGAGCTTCAACGGGACGCAATAAGGAAAGCGAGCTTCTACATTAAGTAAATTTCCCTGGCTGAGTTTCCCGTCTCCTCTCTGCTGTAACATCAACTCCAACGTCTTCATAAAGAGGGGGGGAAAAAAAAGCAGTAATCGTAGCCGAGGGTTCTAAACACTATCATCACTTTCTTATTGCGAAGGGCCAAGCGGAGATACCGTCAGCCCACCTGCCAACCCCGACATCAACTGGAATTTATTATCAGAATACCCGGGACTGTGACTAGGCAGTATTCTACATATTGGATAAATATTGACTAAGATACTCTTTGTAATAATTCAATACAATTTCAGGATGTTTTAGGACATAATTTCCTTATGTTTATCTATAAATGGCAAGTTTTAATGACTTAGATTTTCCGTAAAATTGTGCTGTATTTTTATATAATAAAATTAACCAAAGAAATATTCAATACTGCGTAAAATCTTTGGTTTATATTCCATGAAAGCTTTTTTTGTTCTAGAGTATCATACTTGATGCATACTCAAGCAAAATCCTTCGAGCTAAGACAATATAAACGAGAGACTGTTTTTAAGAACAAGGAAGTATATACACTGTATATTTTTGTCCAAATTCATTACTGAAAAATTCAATGAATTCTACCATTCAACATACCATGCAGAACGCTAGTAAATTTCAAAGCCATGTCTCCAGAATATACTGTAATACACTTTTAGATCATTCCTTTGTTTTTTAGATAATCTGGCGGTTGCAAAATAAAATAACAACGACGCCTGAAGAATATAGAATTAAGGAAAACCATAAATATCTGAATTTCTCTCAAATAAAAGGGCAACTCCTCGCAATACAACAATCGTGCAGCTCAAACATAAATATAAAAGATTCATATTAATCATGCTGAATAGCTCCGTGCCCAGTATTATAAAATCAAACGCAAACTGCCCATTACTCTATATGAAATGATGAAAGCTCACCTGACAAACAGAAAATTCTCGACGGGTATCAAACATAAAAATCTTCTAATCGCTCTCTATGATCACCTAAAGGCATATATTCTTTGGAATCACCCGAGTGAACGTTCGAATCAAACTTCATTAAAATCTGTTCGTCCGTTCACGAGATAATTTTGTTTACAGATATATTGGGTACAAATGAAAACGTTACCGTCCTCCAGTTTCGTCGGCTGATCTCTAAGGTACTTGGCCCAGCTCACAGCTCCTTAAATTAAGCAGGGGCCGAGGAAGAAGTGGCATTCTAGCTAATCCTTCACGAAATGTTTCAAATATAAAAACAAATGAAAAGAGAATCGAAGTTTCTTCGGCACAATCGAGTTTTCTGTACAGCATATAATCAAGGCCACAGAAAATAGATCTATCTTTCGGTGGTCTTGGTATAATGCTGTATATGACGCGGCCCATGAAACTTTAACCACGGCCCAGTGGTGGCCTGTCCTACATCGTTGCCAGACGCACGATTATGGCTAACTTTACCCTTAAAAAAATAAATACTACTGAGGCTGGATGGCTGAAATTTGGTATGTTTGATGATTGGAGGGTGGATGATCAACATACCAATTTGCAGCCCTCTAGCCTCAGTAGTTTGTAAGATCTGAGGGCGGACAGAAAAAGTGCAAACGGAAAGATAAAGCCATCTCAATAGTTTTCTTTTACAGAAAACTCAAAAGAGGACTATTAACAACGTACCAACAGATGACAGCAAAAGGACATATGAAATTTTTCAAGTGTGTTTTAATACTATGGAAGTCCGCAAATATGGTAATCTCAGTAAACACGGAAGGAAGCCACGGACAAACACTTGAGAGACAAACAGCTCACCGCTTAAACACAAACAAACAAGCACTTCCAACCACTCAAGCTTACACAAACACAAATATATACACAGGAATGGTAAGTCATGTTAGGGTTACCGTACGTGTTGCCTTGTCGTGTACACCTCATGGATTCTGGAAGTGTTTGAGATGATTATGAAAATGAGTCTTAGCGAAAAATGACACCAAGTTTTCATAATTGTCCCTGTTATTCTTGACAGTAATACAATTCTCTGTTTTCAAGATATTTAAATCCACATCAAAAGTCCCTTTTGGTCCGTTTGACCTTGCTGGTTCAATACAGTGATGCATACACATAAGCTTAAGATTCTTTACATGCACAATATTATCCTTTAACCTTTTAAACATGCTGCTTTCTTAATACATTCATAAGTAAGAACTACTTTTAAACAACGAACGTTATCTACGTAGAAAACTATTTGCACCACTACTTTCCCACCTTCCCATTTGTTCAAGGTCTTCTAAGCGTCTTCCTGCGTATCGAAGTAATGTTAATCCCCTACAGTTCTTGCAGTTAATTCTGTTGCATCACTGATCTTGCTACTATTACTCCGTTCCCTTGAATACGATTTTGACATTACCACACAAAGTAAAGTCCGCTTAATATTCGGTAAGAATTTTATTTTAATAAAAATATCTACGATGATGAATAAGAATTGTATCATAATACCTCTATGATAATGAATTCTCTTGAACTTTACTAATTAATAATTCCCAAAGTCTATCACATCTTTTAACAATCAACAGAACATCATGAGAGAGAGAGAGAGAGAGAGAGAGAGAGAACATCTGCAACGTTAAAACTTTGTCATGTATAATCCCGATCTTTTCAGAAATACTCATTAAGCAACAGAATTATGCAAAACCCTAATAGAAAGAAAAACCCGCTCTAGAAACGTAACAAAGAAACAAAGAAGAGGAGAAATACCCGGCAGAACACAGCCCAAAAAGGCCCACAGCCTCCGAGGCAGGGCATATATCGAGTTACGTTCATTTTCTATTCTGTGTACAGCATGACGGCACACCTGAGTCCGACTGTGTGAGGAAGAATGTAATACCTTTGTCCCAACTGTGAGGAGGCATAAAATCTACTGGGAGTGAGTTTTTCAGCACATCTCTGCCACATGAGGTCATGGCAGCGCCCGTGTGTGAAATATCTTCCTTTTGTAAGATGCTGAGGCTTCTCGTTTGAATGGTTTTTAAAGAATTGTGCAGCTTTTGGAAATATATTCTTGGGTAGCTCACACACACACACACACACACACACACATTATATACATATATAAAATATGGCTGTGTGTAAGTTAATGAAGAATGTATTTATTTCAAAAAGTTGTATATATATATATATATATATATATATATATATATATATATATATATATATATATATATATATGGTATATATGAAATATATATATAAAAATGTATTTATTTCAATATATACACATATATATATATATAAATATATAATAAATATATATATAAAAAATGTATTTATTTCAATAGCTATATATATACACATAACATATATATATATATATGTATGTATATATAAATACCCTTTAATATAATTTAATTCACCCTGGTATTAGCCTACACCTGAAGGGCACTACGTATGGTAAATATGACGTCTACGTGTGATCTACTCCCAACGAAAAATGAATTTGATACTAAGGGGTTATTTGTGGCATTTTATTTGGGTGTATATAAGAGCTCATACCTTACATTTCCGGTTGGTAGCCCTGTCTGACCCTGGTTACGAGTGACTACGACCTACCACATACGACTACCTACGAGATAACAACTCACTACTTTGGACACTTGAGGCGCACTGGGATTTTCGGCAACGGACCTGCAGCGTTACCGCTCTAGCTTGCTGGGGAATCAAACGAAGGGGCTTTTCTCACTGGTAAAATAAGCACCATAACTCGCTGGGCAGTCAAGTATCATTGTCGTTTATTAGCTCAAGCATATATTTATATATATATATATAAGCATATATATATATATATATATATACAGTATATATATATATATATATATATATATATATATATATATATATATATATATATATATATATATATATATATATATATATATAAATAGTGTGTCCTCAGTGTTGCATGTGAGTGTTCAGACATTCAAACTGGGCCATTAGTTTTATAAAAGTATATTCTGTTTATGTATCAGAAATTCGGGCCTAAACCGGTCTTTCTATTAAATGTTTTTCTTTCCAAATGATCAAAGCCAGTATTTTCACATAATAACTTCATTAAATCAATTTTTTTACTCTGATAAGGGGAGACAAATAAATGTTCCAGCTTCATTCTGCTAACATGCATAGAGAAATGAATTAAAATAAACAGAGACTTTAAGGCAGCATACTTCTATGCATCATCCTTGAAAAAATTATTTTCTAAATTTAAATGAATATACTAATGTATCGCTTGTGTGAGAATTTCAGTCTTTTAAATGAAAATTAAACATCTAATTTTACAGGAACTGAAGATTGCACATACGGACATTTTCATAAAGTTAGATTTCGTATTAACTATATTAAATACCTTTATACTTGAAGGTTGACAAATATAGGAAAAACCATATTCCATATTCAAAGTTATCAGCACATCCCGGGTCAGAATCCATAGGGAGCTTTAGGTAATCTATAGAGAAATATTTCAGTACCTTTAGTTTTTACAAACACAGGCTGGTCCCGAGACTAAATAAAAGAAAAGACCTATACGCGTATATTGAAAGCCCACTTCTAGGAATTATGGTCCCAAAACCAAACGTTACTAAAACCTGCAGCATAAAACAGAAGTCTGGAATAGGCGGCAATGCAACATGATGAGCTCCGAAATCCAAACCGAAATTCAGTCAGGAGTGCACGAAGTGAAGCGATCACTTTAATACCTGGTGGATGACAACCCTTAAATCAGTGGTTCTCAACCTATGGAGCGTCAGCAATTTCCAAGGGGGGCGCGAGTCCTAGGGAAAAATTAAAAATTTTCTAATTATGTTCGTTATTCTCTTAACAGGAGTCGCTAAGAAGCAGTGTCAAGTATCACACTAATTCATTCCCAAAAGAATAAAAACACCCTTTCTATTTCTCTTTTTTTTTTATTTTCCTTTAAATCTGGGAGGGAATTTCACTCATAGATGCAAGAGGGGGCGTGGAGGGAAGGACCAACTCTTAGAGGGAGCGCGGCAATAAAAATAATGGATATATGAGGAATATCTAGATGACATTTTCTGTACATAAATAATTTCAGCATGAGATAACTTTAGTAAGTAAGAAATAAAACTAATTCAAGGGGCAAATTTTTCAGCTGGAGATAGGAGTGGCTGGGTTTCGTAACCTCGGACAACTGGCAAATTCTATACTAATAGAATCTATTAGGTACCCACATACTCTTTCCCGGTGCACAAAACTGTATCCTTCTTGTAATAATCCATTTTTAGTCAAAGAACTGTCGATCCGCAGCGTTATAAACCATATTGAAACCTTAGGTAGAATTAAGTCAAGGTATAATCATGCTGATATTACAGAACAAAATAGAATATAGAATTTAGGCCAAAGGCCAAGCGCTGGGACCTAAGAGTTCATTCAGCGCTGAAAGGGAAATTGACAGCAAGAAGGTTTGAAAGGTGTAACAGGTGGAAAACCTCGCAGTTGCACTGTGCCACAATTGCTAAGAGGGTGGAAAGTAAGATGAAAGAAAGAGAATATGAACGGAGGTATAGCAAAAGGAATGA
Source organism: Macrobrachium rosenbergii (assembly GCF_040412425.1). Lineage (NCBI taxonomy): Eukaryota > Metazoa > Arthropoda > Malacostraca > Decapoda > Palaemonidae > Macrobrachium > Macrobrachium rosenbergii. The sequence continues at coordinate 19,790,090 of NC_089791.1, forward strand.
AAGGGGTTGCAGCTAGGGGCCGAAGGGACACTGCAAAGACCCTTAGGTAATGCCTACTGTACACCACATGAGGTGCACTGACGTCACTAACCACCCTGCGGGGCTGCTGCTGATATTATCGTTAATATCATTATGATTTTAAGAATCTCTATAAACTCATGAATTCTAAAAGATGGTCCTTATCAGCCAACCATGGACTTATTCCTTTACGAAGAATAATAATTTAATACCAGATGGACTCAAAAAACCAAATGCCATTTAATATAAACTTAAAACACAAGTAGCACAAGGACATCATTTCTTTTGAGAAGACACGTGTGTTGTCGTCAAGAAACTAGTCACCTCATTATTCCAGAATAAAAAATACAGCTCTTCAAAAATACAACTCTCAACGAATATAAAAACTACCAGCAAATAATCATAAAACATTGATATGTCACTCCGCGAGTCACATTCACAAACAATAAATCCGTCAAGAGACACAGCGTTTTATGATTATGCATTAAAGTGTGACCCCATCAGATTAAGCTCACTTCGCAGACAGTGTGACCTCACCTAACCCCTTAAAAAAAAACAAATAAATAAAAAAAAAAACAAGCGTTCACTTCCAGCCCTGTTGCTCTCAAGGGATTTAAATAAGACATCCATAAAAAGATGAAGACACACACACAGGCATCATCACGGCAAACCTCGATTGAAAGAACAGCCGGTCCATTAAGGACAAAAGTTAGGACGTACCGAAAAGACAACTGAGCACGTGCATAAGACCTCCTAAACTTCGCCACATTTCCGAAAATC
>NC_089791.1:19795887-19833387 GCF_040412425.1 Macrobrachium rosenbergii
ACAATGATAAAGTATGTGTTTCTGGTAAAAAAAAAAAAATCTGTCTCGCCATTACTAAATTCCTAGGAAAAACAAAAAGCTCCGAGCGTATGGGGTAAAACGAAATATTCAATCTACAAAAGATCTTTTCAGTAAACTTTCAAAGCAATTTTCAACTCTGACAAAGGCAGAGAACAGATAATCGTAAATTGGTTGTATTCCAATGTGTTTTGAATGTAATATGAAAAGCGACTTGCAAAGTGCACAGTTAGTAGTTTTCAATCAACTTCTAATGTAACTGACCCAGTAAATAATGCATTATTGCATTCCCAACCTGCAGATATTTCCACTCCACTTGGACAAAGCATCTCAGAAACTTTCCATCAATTAAACAATAATAAAACTTCTCTCACTCTAAGCACATCATTATTGGCACAGACATTATCGATGGAAAAGTCTTCTCAGGCAACCCAATTCCTCATCAGGACTGAAGGGGCAGGGTTACATGACCCTGGCAGGCAGGGGTTGGTTAGCCCCACCCAACCCCATTAGACAGAGGAGAAGACGAAGGTTGACAGGGACGTGGAAGAAAGTAGACGGTAATCATAATGAGCATGCGCCATGCTGATTTCTGACGTCAACTATCAGAATTCATAGGAAGCTATTTTTATTTAATCATCTATAATGTTTTCCTTTTCAAGATTTGTCTCGTTTAATGTTGATGAATTGCTAGTCAATAATGATAATACTAATGGGTGAAGAACCCACATTTGTATGTTTGTAATTATATTCTCTTTGTTAAAGGAAGCTTTCACCATACCGATAAGTTGGTCTCTCAAGATCTAGTAAATATTTTTGTAAAAAAAATTCTTTTGTTTACTAAGGTTGAAGAAGCCAACTGGTCGAGCTGGCGAAAGATCCTTTCAAGAGAGAGTATAAATACATAAATATGGATTTTCTTCACCCATTCAGAGACCATGAAACGGAATAATAATAATAATAATAATAATAATAATAATAATAATAATAATAATAATAATAATAATCATTTGTTACCTCCAACGGCCATTCCGTGACCAAAGTTCACTCAATATTCATTCAACGCCACATGTGGCAGACACACGATATGACCTCAGTGGACAAAAACCATGAATGCAAATTACACAGAAATCACAAGATTTTCCTCTTAGCGTCTTTAAAAGCCGGTGTTGAGAGAGAGAGAGAGAGAGAGAGAGAGAGAGAGAGAGAGAGAGAGAGAGAGAGAGAGAGAGAGAGAGAGAGGCGGACCAAATTATAGTATAGGATGTAAGAAACTTAATAATTGACATCTTCATCTCATTGGCCTTTTCTCAACATATTTCATCTTTTTAACTTCCTTAGCGTGGACGATAGAAGATTCTTCGATCTCAGTAAAATCCTCAGAAAGGGACATCGCTAAACAAAAAATCCATTCATATTTTGAGAAATATTCTTGAAAATACGTGAACGAAGCTCCATGAAATTCTGAGAAAAATTTACGCAGAATTAGTAAACAAAAATCCGTTCATATTTTGACAAAAATTACCGAAAATTCTTTAAAAATACCTTGAAAAATTCATTCACGTTTTGAGGAAAATCAACCAAAATTCATAAATAAAAATCATTTATATTTCGAGAAAATTCACATGGATTCGTAAATAACAATACATTCATATTCTTTTTAAAAATTAACGAAAACCATCTCTGTCTGACTCAAGCAGAGTAAAAGCAAATATCAGCAACCGGAATAACTGCAGCAGATGATGTAAACGAGCATATTCTTGCATAATTAGTATAATTTTCGACAACCTCCGCCGGTTGCGGTCTGCTCCTGAACGCATGATTGTATCTCTAAAATTGGATAACTGAATTCAAAGCCGTTAAATTGATATTGTGGAGATTACTCCCACTCGTAACTGCTGCTCGCAGGTAACGCAATACCCCAATTACCGCTATCGAGTAACGCAAAAAAAGGGGGGGGATTATTCCTAGATGCTGACCCCCAGGGTTTTCGGGGGTCGGTATCTAGGACCGATACTTCTTGGGGGTCATTATCTGTACGATACTGACAGTCTTCTGTTTATGTTTTTACGGTAATCCCCAACGGGATTGTACTAAACACGCAGCAAATGTGGATACATACCCTGATACATACCGGGTTAAAACCCTTGAGGGTCACTATCTAGGAAAGATAAAAAAAAAAAAGTGTGAATTCAAATTAGCGAATCCCTATGAAACACAATCCGCCTAATCATCTCAGAAATGACTGGAATCAACACGAATCATTTCACCTCCTCCTTTCTGCTGCTGCATCCTCTTCCTTTGACCAACTGTGAAGAAACGATGAGGCGTTCGTGTGTGCTTGCGTATGTGCGTTTGTGTGTGCGTGTATGTGTGCGCGAGTGTGTGTGTGTTCCTGCAAGCACGACAGTCGCCACACCGCACGCAAAAACACTAGACAACTTACTCAAGCGACAGAGAATAATAGTTAAGTGAGCAGTAAGAAGGAGGAGAAGAAAGGAGAGCAAGATAAAGAAGAGAAGGAAGGAACGGACCAAAATGCTGGAGGAGCGCGTGTCAATTACGTCTGGGTAAAAACTAATCCGGCGGGGTAAGAATGTGTGTTTGTATCAAGCGCAGGCAAGAAACGTGTGCGGGCTCCGAGAGAGAGAGAGAGAGAGAGAGAGAGAGAGAGAGAGAGAGAGAGAGAGAGAGAGTTATTCCTCAGGCTTCGCTTATGACAGAGCCATTAGGGGACGAAAAAAATCATTCTCTCTCTCTCTCTCTCTCTCTCTCTCTCTCTCTCTCTCTCTCTCTGATACGACAAAGATTACACGGAAATTAGGAAATTACACAGCATACTTAATCAAAGTCTAAAAGGTTTTGAAGCATTCTTTTAGTAACAAGTTAATAACAATAACAATAACTTTGAAAAATAACCATAAAAGCAAATATGGCCGAGGCTTGCGTGCATTCCCCAACAGCGAACCAATCAAGTACAAGCAGGTAAATCATCACCTGTACTGGCTATAATGACACTGGGAGAGAGCGACAGAAAGAGCGATAAAAATAAAAAGAGAGAGAGAAGTAGACAGAAGGCAAGAGAGGAGAGACTCGGTGATAACTGGAATCGCAACAAAAACGCTGAGTGATTGGTACCTTGGAGTCCGATCTGACAAAGTGGTGGTCCTGTGCTAACATCACACGTTGCCGGCGCCCTGACTCCCACCCCCCTCTCGTCCGTAATTGTTATATTGGCGCTTCGGACACACCTGCTTACCTGTCTCATTAATGACCTCAGATGAGGGGCATTGTGAGCCATTACATCGCTCCCTCTAAATGGGCTCCATCATGCATACACGACATAACGTGGAGGAGGGTCGGTCGCTAACAACTTTATCGGGCGCTGCTCTCGGGGCTGGGGAGAGATTTTTTCTCCTACATTCAACAAGCTTCGCCTCTCTCTCTCTCTCTCTCTCTCTCTCTCTCTCTCTCTCTCTGGCAGACAGACAAACACACACACACGGATATATATGAGATTCTTGTGTCACAATCTTCTGAGCCATTTTCAATCGTATCATTTCAAACATTATTTTAAAGTAAATATTAAAAGAATTTTTAAAAATCTGGCAAATATAAAGTGAAACATATCCTAACATACTACCACTCTTAACTATTCCCAAGACGACAATAATAATAAAGGTCACGACAAATTAGCCCAAAAAGAACCCTAAATCCTTATCTTGCAAAAGCTTACATGACTAAATATATTACCCAGCAGCCAGCCCTTCTTTTTTTAACCAATAAAAAAAAAGAAGAGGGCTCCACACGGACAACCTACGTTCATCACTTTGTTACCATCCCTGAATTCTCATTAAACTGCGTCTCAGGGTATGTAACTATCCATCACTCCTGTTACTAAGGTATGCAGGATTTCACTTTATGCCTGAGTCTAGTCAGCCTGCTTGATTTTTATCCAGATGAATTTCAGAGTCTGGTGTCTATGTTGATAAATAATGTACTTTCATGGTCCTTGGCCTTAACGGTTGCAAAGGGTTTATTTTAAAGATAAATCAACCAACACGTAATGCACCAGAAAAAATTAGACAAACTATAAACTTTTACTGATGTAAATACAATGTAAATACAATCATGAAATGCCTTCAAAAGTGCAGTGCCATTCCTAAGATGCACCTGTTACATTACAAAATACTATAAATAATGTCACCACTGGTTTATGACAATAAACTGATGTTATTTGTTTGCTGCGATTACTTTTAAAAGTGCTGAGGAAAGGGAAACAGTTAAGACACATCATCATTACTTGCATAGCTGTTAATATTCCACAGTGGATACCTCAGTTCTTTTTTTTTTCAATTTTGTGTAAACAAGACCACGATGCATCTTTTCTTGCCACAGTCGTATCGAAAAGTATCAAAAGGTCCTACTCACTTCCCATGCAAGATCCCACACAAACCCGTAGATGAAGAAAGAAAAATAAGCCAGCTAACAAAAGTAAGGGAAAATAAATTGATTGCTTAATCAATCAATCAATCAATCAGCAAATGTACACATTATTTAAACCTACCTTCGAGAAATGAAAAAACTTCAGTAATCGCCATTCGATTTGCCCTTTCAAAAAAAAAAGGAGGAACAACACTAAATGTTTTTCATCTGGAACAAACACTAAATCTAAATAGATATATAAACTCAAAATTTGTCCGAAGGCTAAAACTCAAAAGAAAAACGAGCGTTTGGTCTCAAAGCATCGAATTTTACAGTAATAATGATAAATTTAAAGTGTGATCACTCCAGATGCCAAGAAATTATATTTTGCAGTCTTTTTTTTTAGCTGCAGTTTCTCTCGGTTAATATCTGTTATTGGGAATGGTTCTGTCGTCGTTCGTTGATCTGTTCATCATGACAGATAATATGGCCCTTACGCAAATCTGCAAAATACCCTTGCTCACCCGTCTCATTTCTCATCGTTCTTCATGTAATGACATGTGTTAATATTTATGAGACACTGCATATCAAGTAATAACTCTTACTAAGCAGGTGATAGGATCCAATCTATTTCCCCAAAGAACCTAAGCGGCCTTCATTACCATCAGAGTAGTCACGGTAGTTATTTCTTTGTGGCTAGGCAGGGAGCTAAGATTACTTGGAATTCTCTTATTAAATAAGAGAACTTTGATGGACTGAACCCATTTGGGATAAGGAATGTTAGAAAATCCAGTAGACCTTGAGTTTGAATTTCATTTGGATTTTCAATTGTAATCCAAACAGCTTCAGTTGAAAAAACCTAAGTGATGATTCTTGATTTCAAAACAATAGAGAATCCTCTTCGTTCCTTCGTCTTTTCGTGACTTTCTTCTTCCACCTAACACCTTTTTAACATCAACGTCACCTCTATCATTATCAAAGCTCCTTAACAAAACAAGACGTCTTTTGAAATTAATATTCGTACATCCCGTAATGACGTCACACGGGGTTCCCGGGGTGAAGCGTGAAGTTGGAGGTCATTAGCCGATTGTCTTTCCTGCGGACTTGTAAGTTGTAACCCCCGGGGGGTTGTGGAGTGGGGAAAGTAAGGTTACACAGGTAGATGGGTTGGGGAAGGGAAGGGGAGGGGGAGGAAGGGGGGCGGGGGTTGGGGAATAACCTCCATGGGTAACTCAAACCCAATCTATGTTGTGGCTTCAAGGTACTCTTGTAGGATGTTATCATTTACCGGAGGTAAAGAGAGATTCTATCAGCGACTCCTCATTATGAAGCGTCCTGTGGTTGTTCGTTCATTAAGGCTACAAATTGCACATGCACATTCCACTTACTCAGCTCGGATGTGATAACGAATAAAGCTAACGCACAGACAGACATCTGCACAAGCAGTATATTTATGTGCAAAAGGGAATATATATATTCCAGGTACGCGCAGATGGTTGGGCTCAAGCATCGAAAAATTTATTACGATTGATAGTTTCTTGGCTGCATTTATATGAGAGAGAGAGAGAGAGAGAGAGAGAGAGAGAGAGAGAGAGAGAGAGAGAGAGAGAGAGAGAGAGAGACTGTCTATATGCATGTGGGCATAGAATAAAATCTAGGCTAAAGCCATGGAAGAGAGAAATTTTCCTAGGCCATAAAGCCAATGATTGGAGATAATGTTACATAATATAACTATACCACAACCCGGCGCCTCCATCGTCTTTAATCTGCCGTAATTCCGCACGGCCATTATATTCATTCACTAGAAAAAAGGTAAAACAAAAACAAAAAAAAACCTCCTCCTTTCTCATCTTCTAGCTCTCTCTCAATACCTTATCAGCAAAAGCTGGTTCTATTAATCATGACGGTCATCCTCTCTCTCTCTCTCTTCTACCTGTAACACCTCCTCCCCCTCCCAAGCATCTAAGAACAAGCCCCCCACCACCCACCACCATGGCCACCCCCTTTCATTATCGCAATTCCCCCTTACCGTATATCAACGTCCCAGGGGTCTCCACCCCCCTTCCCTCACGCTTACCACAGCCATCAAGGTCTATATATTCCATTAACAACATACTAAGAAGTTGGGAATTATAGCACGCGATCTCTGGAGGCTTAGCACTTATGCTTAAAGGATGAAATAAGAGTCGGACATTAAGCCTTACTTTACGAGATACCGGGGACGTTGCTGGGATGCGAACCCGCTCATTTCACCCGGTGGAAACTCGTAGATTTCGGGCCGATAGTAATTGCACTTTCGCATGAAGTGTAAAGGGATCAAATTGATGATGATTAAATTAAATAACCTGGGGTCATTATTATCGTGATTATCACCGAAGCCCCATCGGCACATTTGCATGGGCGTTTAACTACCTTTTACGGTTCTAATCCGCATCAACAGCAACGGCCAAAATGATATTAAATATTCATCTGGAATTTTCTTCCCCATTAGATACCTAACAATAAGAATATAACTCCAAACACATACTGCCTTCTCTTCTTCTTTCACTCTAGTTTCCAAATCATTCAATGCTCTAATTCTACTATCACAAGGACCAAGCATTCTACATTAAGTCTCTATAACAAACTATAATTGAGCAACACCTGTATCCATCTTTACCCAAAATGCTGCAACAGTGATGAATACACCTTCTTCGTTTAGGCCTGCTGTCAGAGCATGATGATTCACCAAACACGACTGAGCATTCTACATTCAGTCCCCATATGAAACTGTAATGTTGCAGCTGACACTAAACACACTTTTTACATTTAGCCCTACGCCAAAATCAAATTATAACGATGCAATACCACGACCACACCTACTTTTAGTCGAATTGAACTATAATGTTGCAACAACCACGAGCATGGACTCTACATTTAACGTCTACAACTAATTATAGTTTAACTGCAATTGTCATGGCCACGCCTTCTACATTTAGTTCCTACATCAAACTGTATTACCGCAAGAGCCCCGACCACGTCTTCCACATTTTGTCCCTACATCAAACTATATTGCTGCAATATCCAATTACAGTATAATTGCAACTGCCATGCCTTCAACATTCAGTTCCTATATCACACTATTGCTGCAAGAGCCCCGACCACGTCTTCTACTTTTAGTCCCTACATCAAACTATATTGCTGCAGTAGTCACGCCCAAGCTTCAATATTTATCTATATCAAACTACAACTGTGCAACAGTCAGGACCACACCTTCATTTAGTTCTTACATCAAACTGCCATGCTGTAAGAACGATGACCTGCTTCTACATCCAGTGCGTTTATTAAACTATAATTCTGCAAAACTGCCATGACTATGCGTTCTACAGTTATAGTCCTCTTCCAAACTAAACTGAACAACAGCTATGACTGAGCCTTCTTCAGTTAATCCTACTTCAACCTTATAAATGTGTTCTGTAGTTAGCCCCTTTTTCTACCTGTAATGCTGCAACAGTTATGAGTGAGCCTTATACCTTTAGCTCTACATTAAACAATAATGCTGCACAACACGCTATATAAAGTTAAGGCCTAAATCTATCTGTAATGCTATAACAGCAACGATTACAACTTTTTGTTAAACCCTCAATCAAACGATAATGTTTTAACAACAATGACTACAATCGATAGTGCCTCAGCAACACCAACCAGGCCATTTGTTGGTAATCCCTATATCTCACTGTAGTGCTTAAAAAGCAACTATCACCCCTTTTGCTGTTAGTCCCTGTATCACAATATAGTGTTTCAACACCAACAACCACACCTTCCACAATTACATATGCTCCGGTTCCGGGCAGGACCAAAACTCCAACTCGGCCAAGGGCTCTCTCTCTCTCTCTCTCTCTCTCTCTCTCAACCAACCCTTCCTACCGAGACTCCCACAAACCCTTCACCATCCATCAACCAGCAACCATCTTTTAAACCACACCACTCACTCCATGGCGATCATCGTCCCAGGCTTCACTAGGGGTCGTGCCAAAGTCTCGGCTCCAAGACAAAGCTCCTCTGGTGATTAACTAATGAATATTCATATCGCGGGTCGAACCACTCACGTCGTCGGCTTGCTCGCTTGCGCGCCTCCTCCCTAGCCCCTGATGATGAAGAGTGAATGAGCACACTCTAATAAAGGAAACTTGGGTTTCATTATTTTTAATGAATGTGCCCCTCGAATTAACGAAAACTTGGGATTTATATTTTATGATTTTTGCTCCAAATAAAAAGTTATCTAGGTTTTATTATTTCCTACAGAATCAAACCCGGTTTTTGAAATAAACCATAAAGCATTTCCGTCGTAAAATTATACAACAAGCCCATGTCTGGAAATATAACACAAAGCATTTTCCTCGTAAAATTATACAACTAAGACAAGATTTCATGAAGAGGTAGGCATCTGTTGAAAATTAACCTGACACAATCTCCTATGGAAATTATCTGTGACAGGTCTCAAAACCTGCAGATATAGTCAAGTACAGAACAACTGGTGGAAGAAACGGGAATGTAAGTTTGAGAGAGAAACGTGAGGGACGGACGCTCTTTAGTATGTTTTACGATTTGTTTTTTTAGTAACTAAATATAAAATAAACACGGGTTGATTTTGATGTCCAGTTGCTGTAACGTCAAAACAGAGCTAATAGAAATTACTTTGCGTTTTGTTTACGACAGTAAATAAATAACAATGATATCTATCTCTCTCTCTATCTATCTATCTATCTATCTATCTATCTATCTATCTATCTATCTATCTATCTATCTATCTATCTATCTATATATATATATATATATATATATATATATATATATATATATATATATATATATATATATATATATATATATATATAATATGAAAGTTATATCAATGCATAAGCGTAAACTGAAAAATAAAACGCATGTCTTGATCCTCGAGAGTAACAGCCAATATCTAACACACACACACACATATAATTATTTTCTCACAGTACATGACTGTTAATTAAAACAGATTAAAAGTGATGTCACGTCTTTGGGTGCTGTGTAGGACTGAAATATATTTTCTTTCATACAACCATGAGCTGCAAGCAAATTTAATAAAGGAAGCCCAAGAGTATTTAAATATAAATATAGAGTCTTAGAGGTCATCTCCATCAGCAAACTAGTGTTAGCTACAGTTGCCACTTCCTAGTGTTACTAAAGATGGTTGACCGAGACAGCTAACTGAAGCAGCATTGCGAAACCATATCAACAGATTGTCAGTTATTGTAAAACTTTCCAGTTTTATACATAAATTTGTATTAATATCCAATGGAACCCACAACCCAGTACGCATATCTATCCAGACTCAAAGCTATAAAAAAGGTAGAGGCGGGGGTTGAGGGTGGGGAGGAGGAGGAAGGAAAGTAAACGACTGAATATCTGTTGAAGGATGGAAGATTATAGCATCAAGGATAAAACCAGCGTTAAGAAAGTTCCAAAGCTTTGACAATAGATGGAAAGAAAACAGACCCCAACCGGTGGAGCAATATTAGTTTTACTGGTTTGCACAAAGTTAATGTGGGATAAGGTGGCTTGTGAGGTTTACATGTCTGGCAGAAAGGAGAAGGCAACCCCCCTTGTAAAACTCCATGAAAATGCAGCGAGGCCATCTTGAGCTACAAAAAATGAAGGTCAATTTCTCTTACGTCATCACACGAAGAATCTTGAGAAGTGAAGTCATCAATTCTTACTCACCTGGAAAAGAAAAAAAAATATATTTGCCATCGTACAGGAAAAGTATATTTGAATATTAACATCAAGCGACAAGATCTGTTTCACAGCTGTCAGAGAAATTCTATTGATCTCAGTTAAGAGTCAGCGGTCTCCAGGAAATTCACATAACTGGAATCCCTGAAAATTTTGTAATTAGATTTGCTTGGCCTTAGAAATGCATTATATAAGCATATTTAAGTAATCTATTATGCCGCTTTTTACAGCAAGATCTAAAAACAAAAATATAGTCAGAGAGAGAGAGAGAGAGAGAGAGAGAGAGAGAGAGAGAGAGAGAGAGAGAGAGAGAGAGAGAGAGAGAGAGAGATATGATTGTTTTCCAATTCAAGTTTTCAAACAGAAACACTGATGCATTAGCTTTGCAAATCCTGGCTCGGTGAATATATATAATCTTGGAGAGACTCTCTCTCTCTCCAGATAGCCTATAATCAATCATCTGATTCTCTCTCTCTCTCTCTCTCTCTCTCTCTCTCTCTCTCTCTCTCTCTCTCTCTCTCTCTCCAGATAATCTACGACCAATAATCAGATTCTCTCTCTCTCTCTCTCTCTCTCTCTCTCTCTCTCTCTCTCTCTCTCTCAGAACTTTAAAAAACCTCAAGTCAACGAAGTTATAAGCGGTTCCTTTGCAAGCTGACTTCCTGTATAGAGTGCTTCGAACAAACACTAAGAAGAACATGAATGAAGCAGTTAGACAAACAAGACAAAGAGAAGAGTTCGGCGCCTCGCCCTCCTTCCTTTGAACCGTTCTTAGAGAGGGCAAACCACAACTCTGGCTCTGAACTTCCACATTCCTCTCCAATAGCTGGTGATTTGGGATTCGCCACCAGCACTTTAGACGCACTAACAACACTGACAGGTGTAACCCTACTGGCGATTCTGCCCCTCTAATGACACCTGTGGTGGCGCTTGTTACAGAGAGAGAGAGAGAGAGAGAGAGAGAGAGAGAGAGAGAGAGAGAGAGAGAGAGAGAAAATGATGCTTTGTGGTGGGTGAGACGAAAACATGGGAATAAGGAGAAAGAGTATAGGTTGACAAAATGGAGAAAAGGTGACAGAGATGAACAAATGAAAAACTGAGTCAGAGAGAGAGAGAGAGAGAGAGAGAGAGAGAGAGAGAGAGAGAGAGAGAGAGAGAGAGAGAGAGAGAGAGAGAGAAAATGATGCTTTGTGGTGGGAGAGATGAAAACATGGGAATAAGGAGAAAGAGTATAGGTTGACAAAATGGAAAAAAAGTGACACAGATGAACAAATGAAAAACTGAGAGAGAGAGAGAGAGAGAGAGAGAGAGAGAGAGAGAGAGAGAGAGAGAGAGAGAGAGAGAGAATGATGCTTTGTGGTGGGCGAGATGAAAACATGGGAACAAGGGGGAAGAGTATAGCTTGACAAAATGAAGAAAAGGTAACAGAGATGAACAAATGAAAAACTGATTTTCAGTATTATGAGGTAGAAAAAGAGATGGGGGGGAATAAGAATTAAAAAAAAGTCTACAAAAATTCCACAAAAAAGCTGAGAGCACACTCGATATAATTCAGTGATCTTTTAATTTATAAGCGCCTACCAAGCATCAAAAATCATCTCAAGTTTTGTCTGAAGCCATTCCTTTGATTCTATATATTTTGAATATAATTCTATATATTTTAACAATATAACTGATCATCATTAGCTACATATAATTACATTTACATTTCCCAGCACATGGCAAAGGTAAAAGTGACCTCCAACATACAACATTAATACCAGAGCATATCTCGTTGTTATTTCCACATGAATATTTGTTCTTTATCGAGCATATTCGTACATTAGTGCACATGCTTGTACAGAACATTCATAGAAATTTTAAGTTACAGTTTCTTCCTCAAGCGATCGCTTAGAATTTGGAAGTTGTAAAGAAACAATTTTGGCTACAATCGGTGCATTATCAATCATCTTCGGTGTTTATTTTATGAGTCCCTCCTATCAGCTCTCATTTGCCTTATCAAGAAGTAATTAATTATAAGCAACTATAAAAGTATTAAGCGGGTAACTTCTTCATTGCCACAAAAGTGCACAAAATTTCACTGTAAAGTTTTGGTACTTAATTTAATTTACATTTAGACATAATTCACTGCAAAGTTGTTTATTGTACGACCATTGAACTATCTTCTTCTGCTTCTCAGATTGAACCCTAGTCGGTGTCACTGTTTTTAGTAAGCCTCCTTCAGCTGTTTCTAACTTGACGACATCTGAACTATCATTGATTGTAAAACTTGAGCAACATTTGCACAAGGTCCATAAACTCTTTGTTTATTTGATAAACACACGTCAATTATTTGAATTCCCGTCGGTTACTAAAGTTATCTTACAATTTCAAATAAAACAGGTGCAATGTGTTTAACACTGCTCACTACTTCAAGTTTCAAATTCTGAGTCATTATATTTCTTCATAACATTCGAAATAATATCGTGAAGAATTTTGATTAGAATACTGATAAAGAACCTTACACAAGCGTATGAAGAAGCCTAAAGAACTAAGTGCTTGGTTGTTTTCTCTCCTCATCAAGCGAAATGCTGTAGTCAAAAGGGCATAATTTGAAGCGTTGTTATTATCTTACGCATGTGCAACAGTCTCAGAGTGATAGCTGCTTACGATTACGACAAACTCAACAAATCAATGGTAGGTGAAAAAAAATTTAAGAAATAAACATGCGATTGAAAAAGACTGAATACAGTATTTTTCGGTAATTCACTCTTGATTTTAAGACATTCTGGTACGGTAGCACTGAATGGCCGCCCTTGAGAAAGTATGAAAGAAGTATTATGCTAACAGCCTCCCAGAGGATGTCGTGTAATTGGAACTTCAGAAGTTCAAGCGAAAATGCAATGCATTACTACCTTAATGTTATTCTCCTTGCATTTTAATACATTTTTACCTATTTGTGTTTATTAATACCTTTATTTTTTTGTTTCTTAATAAGTGAGATCTCTTCCTTCTGTATTTCCCTTTACTTCCTCCTACTTCTTCCTAATGAACACTACAGTATGTTCTTTGGAAGCTTGAATTTCAAGTCAATGGCCCCTGTGGGCCTGTTCCATATGAATGGGTTTCATCTACTGAATAATAATAATAATAATAATAATAATAATAATAATAATAATAATAATAATAATAATAATAAAAGGTAGATTATGAGACGAGACGATGTTACACAGATCGCGGGAGGGTGAGTACTGAAATGATCCAGCGCCATCTAAAGAAAAAAATAAGCGGAATGCTTGAGAATCCCAAGTCACAATAAAGGGTAGTTAAAATAATTATAAAGCATTATTAATCTTGGAATTATGTATACATACATACATACATACATTACATATATATATAATACATATATATATATATATATATATATATATATATATATATATATATATATATATATATATATATATATATATATATAATATATATAAATTTTTATAATTTATATTTATATATTTTATATATAATTATATATATATAAACATGCCGTTTCTCCTATCAAGTAATGGTTCCAGAGAGAAGAACGGGCAATGATCACTTCCCCATTCACAATTAAACTAATTTACTGTATCGTGGATGAAACCCCTGTGCCGGATCTTTCACAGCACTAGCAGCAGCTCCACGCATCAACGAAAGGCACATCAGCAACTTGTCGAAACTCCCCTCCCCCGCCTTCCTTCACACACACACCGCTCTTCTATTATTATTTTGGGAATAATATATTTTGTGCCATTACGCAGTTTCTCCAAATGGATGGCTCCCGTAAAAAAATGACAATGATATGATCACTACAACATTCAAGCGCTAAATGCAAAATCGCGTATGAACAATCAGGACAGAAGTTAAGTGTATCTTAGTTTAACCAGACCACTGAGCTGATTAACAGCTCTCCTAAGCCTGGCCCGAAGGATTAGATTTAGTTTACGTGGCTAAGAACCAATCTGGTTACCTAGCAACGGGACCTACAGCTTACTGTGGAATCCAAACCACATTATAGCGAGAAATGAATTTCTATCACCAGAAATAAATTCCTCTAATTCTTCATTGGCCGGTCGGAGATTCGAACGCGGGGCCAGCAGAGTGCTATCTGAGAACGGTACCCACCCTCCCAATGAGGGACTGTATTCAGGGCAGAAAACTTCCACATTAGTCACTTCAAACACCTACACAGAAGGCTCATCAGCAGCGTTTCAAAACCTTTGCGCACCTTTCGCCATTCACTTCCAACCTTGGAATAATAATAGTATGAAAATTAAAATACTGTTTGCAGAGAAGGTGCACCACTACAAAGAGGACTAATTTATCTGACTAAACGCGGCGACTTTTCCTACATCCCTTCTTGATTGACTGAATGTCTTCACCATCCTACAACTCCGAAAGGACCCCTCGTGGTCTGCGAAGTACATAATCCATAACTTTCCCCATGGCCAAAATCTTTTAGTAAGTTTAAATGAAATACTTTATACGCAAGAACAGTTTTTTCTTTTTATGCGGATGAAACGGGAGTGGGCAGAACTAATAAATACTACTGATTTTACCAGATTTTCAGAAAACTCCCTCTACTACTGCAAGACTGACATAAGTACTGGTCTATTTCATTCTCGAAACGTTGAAGAAAAAAGATTTGAAGATACACAAAGACTAAAAAATCGTATATATGCAAATTTTTCAGGTTTTCATTTTTAAACTGTTAATAACTCGAGAAAGAAAGATACGTTACTGCAATAAAAATGTTATGGGTCCATAAATTCATCATCCTTTAGATTCACAGTTTGTCCATAATAAGTAAGGTCCGTAAGAAAATCCTATCCATACACTAAAACTATTGTATTATACGGAAATAAACCAATGCAGCCTTCAACCTTAAAATTCTTAAAACTACTGACATCAATAATAATACGAAAATAAGTTGAAACACAATAGCAAGTTTCCCCATACTGAAAATGAATCACTGAGCCTAATGCGAGAATTTAGATAAAGCTAAAACCCAGAGAGGAGGAAAAAAAAATAAAGATAATTAAATAAAAATCATTAAAAAATTACTGAAATTGATATTACTAAGAAAATAAGTTGAAACAAAATAGTAAATTTCCCATAATAAAAGTGAATCACTGAGCTTAATTCTAAAATTCAGAGAGAAAAAACTATACATAATTATATGACAATCCTTAAAATGATTAAAGTTGATATTACTAAGAAAATAAGTTAACACACTACAACAAATTTCCCCATAATAAAAATTAACCAATTAAAATACTTTGATCATTCAGATAAAGCTAAAATCCAGAGAGAGAAAGAGGTAGAGATAATTATATGAAAATCCTTAAAGTGACTAAAGTTAATATTACTAAAAATATATGGAAAAACACTATAGCGATAAAGCTACAATCCAGGGAGAGAAAAAAGTTAAGTCTTAAAATGACTGAAGTTAATATCACTAAGAAAATAAGGAAAAACACAATAGCAAATTTCTCCCCAAAATGAAAAAATGAAAAGTAAAAAATCGAAGAGTAATTAATTTATTACTGAACGTAATTTGAGAATTCATATAAGACTAAAATGCAGAATGAGAAAAAATTTTTAAAAAACTGGCAAACCAGGAAAAAAAGGACAAAAAAGACAAATGGTAGAGGAAAAAGCTACGCCTCCGAGAAAGACGAATGGGTCCCTGTCCTCGGTCCAACAGGTACGAAGCTCTTCGATAAGATCTAAATTAGTAAGCAATTTAGAGGCCCTTTACCGGTGCGCCACTTACTAATAATAAGCTATTGATTTCGGGGTTGCTTCTCATCTGGTAATTACGAGTGAAAAGAGTCATTTCCTTCGAATTTCGGTGAAAATAGGTCGAGATATTTTCAAAAATTACGAAATTAAGTGAAGTAGGGACACGTACTAATAATAAGCTATTAATTTCAGGTTGCTTCTCATCTGGTAATTACGAGTGAAAAGAGTCATTTCCCTCGAATTTCGGTGAAAATAGGTCGAGATGTTTTCAAAAATTACGAAATTATGTGAAGTAGGACACTTACTAATAATAAGCTATTGATTTAGGGGCTGCTTCTCATCTGGTAATTACGAGTGAAAGATTCACTTCCTTCTAATTTCGGTAAAACTAGAATAGAATAGAATACAGAATTTAGGCCAAAGGCCAAGCGCTGGGACCTATGAAGGTCATTCAGCGCTGAAACGGAAATTGACAGTAAGAAGGCTTGAAAGGTGTAACAGGAGGAAAACCTCGCAGCTGCACTGCGAGACAAGTGTAAGAGAGGGTGAAAAGTCAGATGAAAGAAAGAGAATGAGAACGGAGGTACAGTAAAAGGAATAAAAGGAGTTGAAGCTAGGGGCCGAAGGGACGCTGCAAATTAATCTTAAGTAATGCCTACAGTGCACCGCATGTGGTGCACTAATGGCACTACCCCCTACGGGGTTCGCGAGATATTTTCAAAAATGGCGAAATAACTGTTGTAGGGACGAAAAAAAATGCTCACCGCCTACGAGATGACGTCGTGAATGAACGAATATTCATAAGGCACATAATTCAATAATACCGAATAGGATTTCCGCTCCATTACACCCCCATGCAATCACCCGCTCCATTCACGGGCCGGAAATGCTTTTTGGAAAAAGCGCAGCAGCGCCGAAGAGAATTCTCACTTCCATCAAAAGGCCGCCGAAGGAGGACTGTACCCTTCCTCAGCCTTTTTGAATACTCCCTTAAACGGGTATAATAGTCCCATCTTAGATGTACCTCACGATAAATGACCACCCGGGTATATAGTCATTTCCCTGTCCCCTCCCCCCCAACCCCCCTTCAACCCTCTGGCTTTCCTTCCCTAGCACCCCAAAATGGACATGACCACGGGTGTAGGGAAGAGGTTATTTATTGGACATTTACATTCTTTGGCTATTGATAGGAATGTACGCGCTGCGTCTTTTGTCTTGCCTGCCCACCCCTCGAAATAACTTCATCAACTGCCACACGTGGACGGGTGTGATGACTCAATCATTCCGATGCTACGGACTCCCCCCCAAAAAAACGGTCCTGGCCCCTCGGAGCTCCGCCGTCAAAGTGATTATGAATAACAAAATGGGAAACCAATTATGATAATCAGCTACAAAACACACACGACCCGCCTACGGATTATTCACCAGTCGCAGCTTATTCCGACGATTTCTACACAGTACAGTCATGGTTTGTAGTTCTCGTGATTTTTTTTTTTATAGAAAATAACAAATTTAATTGTGCTGAATCTAGGATAGGCTTCTATTTATTCTCTCGCGTTCCTGTAACATGAGTGTGTTAATTTTGATAAGAATCCGAATTTATCGGAATTTGCTTGACAGACACACCGAGAAAAGGGGGTTAAGGGAGAGGGAGGCAGAGGGAGAAAGAGAGGTAACTAGGAGAAAATACAGCAGTTAGTCATTACAAAAAAATTAAAGTATTTTCTACGTGCAACTCAAAAAATTAAGAACGGTTTATACAGCAATAATTTATAACAGTAAATACAATTAAGTATTTATACACGCATATATATTTGTAAATACAGCCGTTAGATACGGTCTGCAGCTTGTAGCCCATAGTTAATACATCCTCTAGATAATTAGTTTGGTGGAATGTGTGTGTCAGATAGATGTTATACAGCTATATCAACCTTTACTAACAGATTACGGAATTGACCCATTTTTCTCGTTTAGTTCAATTAAGGAGGAAACCATTCTATAAGAAAGACTACAAACTTTGACTTCTGTCGCCATTTCTCCCTTCTCGTACATTTTTCTGATTGATCCCGGTAAAAGCTACAAACGTTCCTACACGTACTCAAATGTTTCCATTCCCATGCCATAATCGCAACGCTTTCCATAGGCACATACCGCCGAAAGTAAATGGGTCCTGATTCCTCCTGCAGATGAAAGGAATTCGACCAATAAATCTCTCCTTAAAGCCATGAAAACAAGACCTCGTTACCACCCAATTATCCCCCTCATCTTCATAATGAGTCTGTTTGTGCGCTGTTGGGCTACAGGGCTTCGGGCGGGTGAAGGCTTGGCTTTCCTCGTCCCCTGATTGGTTGGTTAGAGGTGACCCTTCCCCCCCATTGGTTGACGCTTGACACCTGTCACTCAGAAGGTGGAGAAAGCCTTGATTGGATATGCCTGGTGTTTGTTTGGCACACACAAAGGTGTGTGTTAGTTTACAGTCGGAGGAGAAGGAGGAGGAGGAGGAGGAGGAGGAGGAGGAGGAGGAGGAGAGGCAGACAGGTAGACAGACAGACAAGCGTGTTTGTTAATTTACACTTGAGGGTGAGAGGCAACCTGACCAGGCCACTCAGAATTCCTTGCGACTTAATTAAAATGAATTCAGGTCCGAGCGACTTCTTTTTTCCCCCTACTAACAGATTATACGGAGTTATGCAGGGACGTGGATCGAATGCACCCACTTATATGGAAGGGTTAAGGACTGGCATCAATCCGCTGCTGTCTTATCTAAATTCTATGTTCCGATTGATGGGCAGAGATAAGGGGACGTGAATAAAATCCACATTTGCTTACAAATATTTGACTCTCATTAGCGATGTAGAAGAGAAACGATTGCATAGAGTCTGTTCATTTAAAGAACTCTTTCGTAACGCTAAATTATCTGGGTACGAAACGGCTGAATGCCATTTCATAACGCTGAATTTGTCTTCAAATAAAAAAAAAAAAGGACTGGGACGGGTATTTTCATCCGAGCGATCTCTGGGAAAAAACAACGGAGAATCCGTACTTCCAGTCATATATCCAGGCCACTTATCCACACACAACGGAGCAATAAAGAAAATAAATCCATGTCGGACCCAAATTAAAACCGCCATCAAGGAGTTTAATCATACGGTCTGAGCCGTTAAGCAGAAATATGTGAAAACCCAGAGAAAAGGACATTAGGCGGACTTCTGACCTCAAGGGAATGGAGACTTCGACCTTCCTGATGGAGGAGCTGTAGGTGTTTTTGCACTCCGTAATTACATCGGGCTTTGCTATGGCAAAAACGGAGGTTGTCTTTACAAATATATAGCGGCCGAAGGACGTCCAACTTCAATGGGATAAAATGAAGAAGCACAGAGAGAGAGAGAGAGAGAGAGAGAGAGAGAGAGAGAGAGAGAGAGAGAGAGAGAGGTATGCGAAGAAGAAAAACAATGGGGGCAGGGACGTGGGGGGGAGGTATGAGGGCAACCCTGGAACAAGCCAAAGAAAAGAATATTAATGGGCAAAGTGGAAACCCCAATGTGAGTACAGTGTTCCATGTTTACACGAGAAAAGGTATAATGATTTCAAATGCCCACGTCTTTAAACATAGAATGGGCACAATTTTGCCCAGTATGTTTGAGACAAAGGCACTGGCTGCGGTTATAAAATGACACAGGAATCGCAAATACGACTGATTCTCCAAATTCAGGAAGACAGATGCGTGGTTCCTTGAAGAACCTGAATGAGGAACGTTAGTTTCTACAGCAATAACTGCATACCTCAGCTTTTTGAATTTACGAAAATACAAGACAATAATGGGTCGCAAACTATCATAATTATGTGGGCTGCAGAAAAATATAAATCTGGCAAAAAATTTCAGGTCCTCAATCGCTAAATAAATAAAAAGATAACAATCTTAACGAATAACTTTGCAATATACGACCGAAAATGATTACAGATAAAACGAGTCCATTTTTTCATTATTCATCATTTTATATTTTATGAAGTTACAAGGGCAAAAAAGGCGCTGACTGTTTCCATACAGAACCATTATAATGGTTTACTTTTGAGAAGCAATGAAAAATACATATGACAACTTCTTAAAAGGCAAACTAAGGCATTCACTTCTCAGCACATCCATGGATTTTTATATATATATATATATATATATATATATATATATATATATATATATATATATATATATATATATATATATATATATATATGATTATATAAATATTTTCTGTTAAAACAGAATTCCGTCAAGTAAAAGGGACCCCATATGAACGCGAAAATGTGGAAAATAAAGGCTATATTTCAGAGACCAAACTGTCTCTCTCCTCAGGCGTTTCCATGGCCTCCCTTATATTTGATATATATACATATATATGTGTGTGTACGTGTATGTATGTGTATTCATACACACAATATATATATATATATATATATATATATATATATATATATATATATATATAAATCCATGGATGTGCTGTGAAGTGAATGCCTTAGTTTTCCTTTAATAAGTCATGATGTATTTTTCATTGCTTTAAAAGTAAACCATTATAATAGTTCTGTATGGAAATAGGTAGTTCCTTTTTTTGCAATCGTCACATAAATTCTGCCTTCCATAATTAAGCAGAAACTGCCATTGTAAACTGACGTCAAAATCATTTACAAATTTCCATTAGGAATCAGCAGATCTTGGAGTACTCACGTGTACGAATAAAAAAGAAAACTGAACGGACGAAATGGACACGACTCAAGGGCACAGGGACAGTGGAGTCTCGCATTTGGGTAGAAAAGATACCTACGTCTGATTAACTCCTGACCTTGGCAAACTTTCATTTTTTTATCATTCACTTAGTAGTAGTAGTAGTAGTAGTAGTGTAGTAGTAGTAGTAGTAGTAAGAGCAAATGATGACAAGGATGATGAAGAAAAACATCAAATAATGAATGAAAAAAATTGAGACGTGGGATGTGCTTAAAAAAAATGAACTGTTAGATTACATTAAGTTGGCTTACACAGCAAAAGCCCTAAAATGCTAGGGAGTATAGGAGGCCTATCGTGGACCTCCGAACTTGACCCACCACCAGAAAGGCCAATAACAGAAAGGCAAAAGAGTGCGGGGGAAGGAAGGAGGAAGAGGGAGGAGGCAGATTTCACGAGGATGGGGAAAGGGAGGCGCCCATTCGTGATCGACAATGATGGAGTGAATGTGGGAGAACAGAGATACAAACACAGGGCTGACACGGAAAGACCCATGACGTCTCAGTTAGCTGAACGAATCCATAGGTCCATGCCAGACTTCCTACACCCTTAAGTACCTTACCACATTTACGGTCTTTCCCGTGAAGAAGGGCCGTGCTGGCTAAGGCCGGCTTGACCTAAACTAACCAACCAGAATATGGTAATAAATGACAATCAATTTCATTCTCAAATAGAGCTATTACCAATAGGAGCAAGTAAAATAATGCGCCGAAGTTTCTTCAGCGCAGCCGAGTTTTTTGTACGAAAATAGATCTATCTGTCGGTGGTCTCGGTATAATACTGTATGAGCCACGGTACATGAATCTTTAACCACGGCCCGGTGGTGGCCTGTCCTATATCGTTGCCAGGTGCACGATTATGGCTAACTTTAACTTTAAATAAAATAAAAGCTGCTGAGGCATGTTTGGCATGTTTGATGATTGGAGGGTGGATGATCAACATACCAATTTGCAGCCCTCTAGCCTCAGTAGTTTTTAAGATCTGAGGTCGGACGGACAGACAAAGCCAGCATATTAGTTTTCTTTTACAAAAAACTAAAAACCAAAGATGACAACATAAAATCAGACTTTATTCAACAATAAGAATAATCACTGAAGAGAATAAACGACATAAAATAATATTTAATACGAAGAATCATTATAAGTTAAATGGTAAGTTTAACATCCTAAAATAATCAATCATACCTTTGTTCAAACATATTAAAAACTTTAGCTTGAAAGCAAAGACAACGAGGTCTTCCAGCTTTGCTTGTAAAAAAAAAAAAAAAAAAAGGCTCAATCTAATGCACCACTCCCAAAAATTTAATTGAAATCTATCAATCACTTTCTTGATAACCTGTGGACAGCAAACAGGTGAACAACCCCGCCGGACCATATGAATCTCAGTCCGACTCCGTGGGCCTAGTAAATCATGGCACGTAGAAACATTATATTTACATCATAAAAGCAAAATCTGATTCATAACATTTATCTTTCATTAATGACACTGAGATTTTGCTGACTGCCATTAAAAATGACGGTGAACGAATCTTAATTGTCACAGTGGAATTGATGAGATATGATCTGATTAGCTCTTAACTTTTCTTAAGTGATACTCCCATTAAAAACGAATTAGCTTTGTCAATATACCAAGCTACAGAAAACTACAAATATAAAAATGGAAAACACGTCACGAAATTCACTTGTAGTTTGCTATGCCCTTCGGAAAAAGGTTTTATGCAAGACTCTTTTCATTGAGGAAAAATCATAGGACCCTTAATTAATAAGAAATAAATTTACACTCCTTCTTTTCGAAAGCTACGCAGCTTTTTTATACATTTAAAATATAATATATGAAACAAATGCTACTCTGCACTAATCAAGCTTCTGCATTGCGCTATATGCATGGCTCGCGGGTCTATCAAGCCAAACATTCCTAGGTTTATTTCGTTTTTATAAGTATATTTTTGAAAGCGGAACGCTGTACTCATACAGATTGCTAAGACCTACTGATCAAATGTAAGAGACTCGTACAGACACTGATAAACACAAATAAAAACAAATAGCAAACTGACATGTCCAGCTGCTATTCGAAATCGCCCTTCAGGAGAAAAATACCGAATAATTTCATCCTGGCAAATGCTTGCAAACCCCAGAACAGGCAGACACGATTCTAGACTTTTATGATTTGCAGAGGTAACCGAAGATTCTCCATAGGAAAAAAATGACTAGATCAACTCATGAAATATTGCGTCGCCAGTCTGTGATATCAAATAAATCCGTGCATGGAATTAAATACAATTCAAACCTGGCAAAAATATTATCCTACTGCAACCTAACTGTCATACCAAGAGAGAGAGAGAGAGAGAGAGAGAGAGAGAGAGAGAGAGAGAGAGAGAGAGAGAGAGAGAGAGACTTAAATCCTCTCATTTCCATATTCATACTGTTCAGAACCGTGGCATGAATACAAATGAAAGTGCGCATACATTTAGGGGAGAATTTACATGTATGGTGATTAACATACACACGTACCTTCACTTCCCTGCTGAACAATGGAAAAGAAACTTGAATAGTTGAAAACGTTTTCACAGATGCGCGTTGCCATTCCAAATTATTGTTTTTGGAATGTAAACAGTTCTAATGCTTTGAAGATCGAAACGGTTTAATACGTGGCATGTGGTCTTGGATGCTTTAAAAAACACCCGTTGGTCTTGGAACTTACTGGTTTGCCAATCAGTGTTCCAGTTCAGCTGCACTTATAGGTCAGCAAAACAGCGCTCCTGTATCAGTTGTACTCACAGGTCTGCAAAACAGCGTTCCAGTATCTGCTATATGTCTGCTGCACTTACAGGTCTGCAAAAAAGCATTCCAGTATCAGGTGTACTTACAGGTCTGCAAAACAGCGTTCCAGTATCAGGTGTACTTACAGGTCTGCAAAACAGCGTTCCAGTATCAGGTGTACTTACAGGTCTGTAAAACAGCGTTCCTGTATCTGCTGCACTTACAGGTCTGTAAAGCAGCGTTCCTGCATCTGCTGTACTTACTGGTCTGTAAAGCAGCGTTCCTGCATCTGCTGTACTTACTGGTCTGTAAAGCAGCGTTCCTGCATCTGCTGTACTTACTGGTCTGTAAAACAGCGTTCCTGTATCTGCTGCACTTACAGGTCCGTAAAACAGCGTTCCTGTATCTGCTGCACTTACAGGTCCGTAAAACAGCTTTCGAGTATCAGCTAAACCTATAGGTCACCAAAACAGTGTTCCAGTGTCAGCTTTACTTACAGGTCAGCAAAACAGCGTTTCACTATCACCTAAACTTATAACTCGACAAAACAATTTCCCTGTATTAGCTAAACTTACACGTCTGCAATACAACATTCCAGTACCAACTGCACAGACATCTCTAGTCTGAATGATGACGTCTGACATTCACAGATGTCTCAGTTCCTGTGTGTTACTGAGAAAAGTGATAGAAGTGATACCATCCAGACATCACAGTAATTCCGAGTGAATTACCTGTGCGTCATAGGCTGTAATTCAGTCACTACCAAAACAACCATTCAAGAATGTACACGTCACTTGGGGACAACAAGGTATATTTTGGTTAATGGGGGTTGTGACACGTTAATGTCAGGGTCTTGCAAGTCTCTCTCTCTCTCTCTCTCTCTCTCTCTCTCTCTCTCTCTCTCTCTCTTTCTCATTTTCTTCAGTCGCTTTGTCGTTCTTTATTTCAGTATTTCATGAATTATACATTCAGGTAGTTTTCTCTCTCTCTCTCTCTCTCTCTCTCTCTCTCTCTCTCTCTCTCTCTCTCTCTCTCCTTTTTTTATTATTCCTTCAGTACTTGATAAATTATACATTCAGGTATTTTTGCCATTTTTCTAGTATTTCTCTCTCTCTCATTTTTCTCCAACCATTTTCCCTTTTCTTTACTCTCTCATTATTTGATAAATTACATATTCAGGTATTTTAGCCATTTTTTTCTAGCATCTCTCTCTCTCTCTCTCTCTCTCTCTCTCTCTCTCTCTCTCTCTCTCTCTCTCTCTCTCTCTCTTTTCAGTTGTTTTGCTTTCTTTACTCCTTCAGTATTTGATGAATTAATCAGGTATTTTAGCTATTTTTTCTCGCATCTCTCTCTCTCTCTCTCTCTCTCTCTCTCTCTCTCTCTCTCTCTCTCTCTCTCTCTCTAACTAGGTCTTCCTCATCACTCCCTTCTAAAGGTAATGCTGCCTACTTTCGCCTCTCCATCGCTAAGGGTTAATCACTGTTTTAACGTTTTGTCAGGGGCCTTCTCCGCATCGCCCTTCCTCCTTCCGTACCCAGATTTCACAAGCAACGACATTAAGGTTTAAAACGAAGAAGGACATCATAAAGTCGAACAATAAAACTTCTAACAGTAACCTGTGAGTAACATAATTAATAGAGAAGAGAGTGAAGGGGAAGAAACGAACTCAAACCGATACAACAAGGCGAAGGTAGTCTCGGCTCGAGTATTGGGACGAACGGACACGCACCCTCAACTTCACCTGTCTGCGCCCCGTGTAATTAAGAGCTCAGGTCGGGCCAGCCAGAGAGGCGCACGCCCTGGTAAGCCGGAGCTGCGTCCCGATCCCTGCTCAGGTGATTCCCTCTTCCATCGAGATCTCGTTCATCCCCGACCGACTCGTCACTTCCTGTCATAAGCGAGAAGGAGCGAATCGAAATCCTGCACAGGCACCAGGTCCCCGGGGAGGACGAGCAGACGTCACACGAGGCCGGGCGGAAGCCGCGAGCGGACCAGGTAAGGGCGAGGAATCGGACAATGGGGACTAATAGCAGGCTTGGTGTGCTGGCGTCCCTGGAGGCTGGGACGAGCGCCACACCGCCTGTTAAAACGAGACGATTCTATCGCTATGAGTGTGGGCCCTCTCGGCCACCTCTCAGAACCCCCATAGCCATCCGCACACCCACAATCCCGCCCACCTTGAACATCGAACCCCCACTCACACCCACCCACCCTCTTGCTTGACCACCCACTTAAACCCGCCCGCGGTTTCCGCCCTCTTACATATCATTCAGATCCTGCTTTATACCGATGATTTGGGGGTGGGTGATAATGATGTTATTACGAGACGGGGGAGGGGGAATGGGGAGAAGGGGGGAGGCCTCGGGATTTGGGGGAGGAGCCCCGGGCTGAGGGAAGAGAAGGAGAATTTGAGAATGACAATGCAATGCACAGGTGGCGTATAATTTCTTCTTTACACGAATTCCGTTTAAATACCAATTCTTTTTTACTTCCAGTTCATAAGATGACAACATACTTTACGCAGTGTTGATGTCACTCTGAAAACTTACGATTCAGCTTTCGGATATCTGAGTCACTTCTATTTCGAAAATGATGATTTTACTGAGCTTTAATTAAGTTTTGACTTTGGCTTGTGGAATCTTTAACTATTTTACCTATACATGAAGTAGAGACTATTGCGGCCTTATTTAATATCATTACTTTCATTTTTCTTTTCCCATTTTCGACAGGACATGACACAGAGTTGAAGTTGACACAGCTTCTAAGAACGGTGACATTCGAAAATATACTTATATTTATGGGTTTTTGTTGGCCTCATCCCACGTAATTACTCTTCCATGTTTGGTCCACCCTTGAAATATGCTCTAGCCTATCTTTTATTTCGTAAGAAAATGACACAATAAAATTAACTAACATAATTTTCTCCACTCGATGAATAAAATATTAAACTCTTACCTGTCATACGGTACACACTTACCTACATGCAAAATATTTTTTATGACTTTGTTAAATATAATAAACCAGGGTTCTAATTCAATACCATAAAACCTTGAATGTATTGTTTAGAGAAAATATTCAATACCCTTCACAAGTGACCTCTTAAAAGATTATCCTTCTTTTTCCCAAATCAACTCCCAACATGAAATACAAAATGCAATATCTACTGCAATCGCGAAGAGCCTAATTTCAGTGTCACCAGCGGCAACCTTGATCATCAGTACCAAGAAATATACAGTTCACTTTCACTGTTCCAAATTACACGAGGAGATACACCCCTGCGCCAAGGGATCACTTATAAGCCTTGCTTTTTTAGATGTGGGAGTGGTCAGATTTGTCAGCGGTATCATGTATAGATGGTACAGCGCTCAGATCATGCCTGCTTGGTCTGTGGTTTTCGGCCGACAGCCCACCCACTTGTGAAAGGGCACTGCAAGTGTCTGTGTGTGTGTGTGTCTGCGTGTGGGGGAAGGGGGATGGGAAGAGGATGGGGAGTGGAAGGGAAAGGGGAGGGGAGGGGAAGAGGGAGGGGAGGGACACACACAGACACAGAAAGGCAGCTAAGGAAATTATATATATATATATATATATATATATATATATATATATATATATATATATATATATATATATATTTATATATACATAAAACAAGAGCTCTAAAATATTATGATTTATAATGAAATGTTTATTTCTTCTAACAGGCATAATAATAAAGGCACAATCCCATACTAAATCGAAACAGAATTTTGAAATCTTTTATCAGTAATTAAGAGTTGACTGATGATGAATAAG
Source organism: Macrobrachium rosenbergii (assembly GCF_040412425.1). NCBI lineage: Eukaryota > Metazoa > Arthropoda > Malacostraca > Decapoda > Palaemonidae > Macrobrachium > Macrobrachium rosenbergii. The sequence goes on from NC_089791.1 coordinate 19,823,176, forward strand.
TACAGTTGAGCAACAGTACTCTTTGTTACACATTCATCTTCAGTTTGCAGTTTCTTTTCAATAACTCTATGTTCTGAACAAAACTATTTTTTTTAAACATCGAAACTTGATTAAAAAATACTCCTTTTTCCATCTGAAGTACTACCGGTTTTCATACATAATTAAATCTAACACATTTCTACTGACCACCTTCGATATGCAATTTGTTTTTGTACCAATTCGAAATAATTCTGCTTACAGGAACACGAAAATATTTTATTTCCGACTTCCCACACTATAATAAAGTACGTTATTAGGGTCTTACAAAATCTGCAAATATATGAACGTTCGGAACAAGATATTGTAACAAGACAGCGATGCGTGAGAGAGAAAACAATTTACATCATCTACGAGATATGACTAAGCATGTGAGAGAGAGAGAGAGAGAGAGAGAGAGAGAGAGAGAGAGAGAGAGAGAGAGAGGAGACTCCTGATCTCTCCTCCGATCACCTGGGTTTCCCACCTGCTGTGGACCATAAAACAAACATTCTAGTTCTCTGGAACAACAAGCGTTCGATCCCTTCTCTCTTAAATAACAACAAATGCTCTTCTCATTTTCTGTGGAGAGGCCGCTGTCAAGCTTAAGGGCCCTTTACTTTAGACACGCAATGTAAAGGATTCTTTCGCGGCCTCTTTTATTTTTCTTTTATCTTTAATGGCTTCATTTTATTCGGGAGACAAAGTGGGGTGGCCCCTTCCCTCCACCCCTCGGTCGGCGTGGGAACGGAACGGAGTCGCCTTTGACAAGTGAAAACAAAATTTGAAAAACCTCGAAAGTGAACTTCTCCGCTTTGGACGGCCATCGCTAATAATCGTGTCTGTTACAGGAGCAGGAGGGTCTCTTTCAGCGGATGCCCTTTCAAATCCTTTTCCATGTGGCCTTTGTCAGCTCTCCTGCAACTGCCCACACCGTCCCCCCTCGCACCCCCGCACCCCCCAACAGCCCCCGCCCTCCCTTCGAGATGGGGAAAACATCATTCAATGGGGAAATTCATGCAGAATAAAAAAAAAACGGGAAAACCGATCCTTCCTTTATATGACCCTAATAATCCCAGCAATAATGAGGCACTGATAATAAATTTCGAGACAATGGAGCATTTTGTAATCCTGAAAAACTGACTGTAATGCTGAGATAATTAAATGGTACCGAAATACTTTCTTGAATGCAACTTAGTAATGAAAACGAGTGTTAACAGTCTACCCCTATTGAGTAATGTCAAATAAATTCGTTTTCAACCAATTCTGCGATGTAGTTCGAGATAATGCAAAGGACTCTAACGACACGGCCAACCTTGAAAATACTGTGCTTTTGTTTAAAAAAAATGCACTGGACTGAATCTGTACTCTACAACAAATTCTCCACAGCTTTTGGAAAACTGTGTGCTGTATTATTTAAGGAATACCAAAAACCACATATACTGCCTTTATCATGCTTGGAACACCGGTTACTAAGCTACATTTACAAATACGAGAATCTAATATCAGTATAGGGCACAAAATACCTAGTTCTAAAGACCTTGATTTTTGAGGTTCCACATTTACGCTAAGGCCAAATGTCATATATGATCAAATGCGAGTGGAAAGCCTTCTGAAAGTAAAAAATATTCAAAAGGGAAGAAATAACTTGTCATAATTGAGTGTTATTAGTTTAAAATGAACATTTCCGCAGGAGAAACAAAATCTTGATAAGAACTTCCATCCAGCAAGGGGTAAAATTTGCCAAGATGTTGAAAAGTTCGGTAATCACTCGAACAGATCTGAAAGAAAGCCGGATTACCACAGCTTAAGGTAATAAAGATAACCAGTTTTAAAAGTAAAAAAATGAGACGAACACTTATTTTCATAAGTTCCTAACACAAAGGAAGTCTTACAAATTATAGTAATTAACCATAATGCAGCATCGTTCCACTATGGTAATAATAATACTTCCTTTGTCTAATGTATTCGCTAAAAATATGGTAAACCTAAGTAAGCCCTTCTCTCATGGAACAGAACTTAATCTCTCTCTCTCTCTCATAAACGATATTGCCGAAGCTTACAGATTAATAAGAGGGGGTCACCTTCCACCCATCTATTACCTGTAGTTTTGGGTTCTAGAAGCGCTAGCCAGCATCTCGGCGGAGGGTGAATTTGCATCAGTTATAAAATTGTTCATAACCATCCTTTCGCCGTCTTAACGGAAAGGAGGGATACAAAGGAGTTTAAGAAAAGTAGGAGTTAGAATCTAACACCCACAACCACAATGATGACGTCACAAAAGAGGCACATCAATAGGCAGCTTCTTCCTTCAGCTAAGTGAATATCGTACCTAAATAAATGCAATACGCACGCTTGTCGTGCGGTAAGAATAAAATAAATTCAGTTGTATCTTGAAAACATACTAAAATCGTTAAAATTCACTACAGTTTCAAGACCAACTTGAAACTGCAGTGAATTTCAAGTTTTTAACTTATTTCCAAAATACAACGGGATTTTAATTTAATATCGCACCTCTTACATATTACCTAATAAATGAGGTTTTCAGATAAAGCTATTTTTGACGGCACAGGCTCTTGCTTGTATAAACAAGGAGCTAATTTCCTGTCACCTGCGAGATATTCGGGTTAAATTTTGCCGTTGCCGAGCTCATTAGCCAAGAATTGTAGGACACAAGCATTGCCAATCACGTGGTTTATTAAGGCTGTGACAATATGAGTTTGGCGAACGCACCTCCGAGGTCAATTATCTCCAAACCTTAAAATGATGACTTTCTGTTTCTCTGACCAATTTGTTCTGATAACTACGATGTCTACGAGTTCAGTATATTTTCCGTATGATGAAATTTTAAAATAGTTCTGAAGATGAAATCACTAAAATAACAACCGGTAGCCGAAAATCAAGTCATACTATCGCATACAGGATAAGTATAAATATTTGTTATTATTATTATCATTATTATTATTATTATTTGGTGACAAAACAAGAATAACTGGACATACGTCAACTTTATTTACAAGTGAGTCCATTGCAAAAGTTCAAAAGTAAAGAGATAATTCATGGCTAAGCTAAAAATAGAACATCTTGCAGATATAAAACAGCCAAGATAAAAACAAAAAGATATGTAATTAGAGGAGACCACCGTCCAAAACCTGGAACTCTGATGACCACCGAAAAACTACCAAGGAATTTTGCTAATGTGAGCAAACCATCCCAGTTTGCTTACATCCGTCGAGACATAAAGTTATCGTTCGCTTTTACCGTTTAGATAACAAACGTCAACATGGCCGGGGACTTAATAACAAAATTAGCCGAAGGAATAATAATAAAATCTTCATTATCTTTATAAACCTCACCCCAAGACGATCCACTTTAGCGGATAGAATCACTCGCCGATCATTAGCCTGCTGGAGAAGTCGATACTAAAAGCTGGCGTCATTTACCTAATGGTTAAATAGACGGATGAGAGAACTAGGGCTGAGAGACGAGGGGTATAGAGAGATACAGAATCTGAGTGATGAGCCACATAACCCTTTATTAGGTGGGGGGAAAGATGTTTCAGCTGGAGTGGAACAGAACAGAATGTTTTAGCTTGAGTGGAACAGAACAGAATGTTTCAGCTTGAATGGAACAGAACAGAATGTTTCGGCTTGAGTGGAACAGAACAGAATGCTTTAGCTTGAGTGCAACAGAACAGAATGTTTCAGCTTGAATGGAACAGAACAGAATGTTTCGGCAGAATGTTTAAGTGGAACAGAGCAGAATGTTTCAGCTTACGTGGAACAGAACAGAGCAGAACATAACAAAATGTTTCAGCTTACGTGGAACAGAACAGAATGTTTCAGCTCAAGTCAGAATGGAACGTGGATGTTTCGGCTAAGTGGAACAGAACAGAATGTTTCAGCTCAAGTGGAACAGAATAGAATGTTTCAGCTTACGTGGAACAGATCAGAATGTTTCAGCTTACGTGGAACAGAGCAGAATGCTTCAGCTTACGTGGAACGGAACAGAATGTTTCAGCTTACGTGGAACAGAACAGAATGTTTCAGCTTGAGTGGAATAGAACAGACTCTTTCAGCTTACATGGAACAGAACAGAATGTTTCAGCTTGAGTGGAACAGAACAGAATGTTTCAGCTTGAGTGGAATAGAACAGACTCTTTCAGCTTAAGTGGAACAGAACAGAATGTTTCAGCTTGAGTGGAACAGAACATGGAACTGAACAGAATGTTTCAGGTGGAACAGAACAGAATGTTTAAGTGGAACAAACAGAATGTTTCAGACTGGAACAGAACTTTCAGCTGGAACAGATCAGAATGTTTCAGTACGTGGAACAGAGCAGAATGTTTCAGCTTACGTGGAACAGAACAGAATGTTTTTACGTGGAACAGAAGCAGAAGGCTTCAGCTTACGTGAACAGAACAGAAAGTGGAATAGAACAGACTCTTTCAGCTTACATGGAACAGAACAGAATGTTTGGAACAGAACAGAATGTTAGAACAGACTCTTTCAGCTTACGTGGAACAGAACAGAATGTTTCAGCTTAAGTGGAACAGAACAGAATGTTTCAGCTTGAGTGGAACAGAACAGAATGTTTCAGCTTGAGTGGAATAGAACAGACTCTTTCAGCTTACGTGGAACAGAACAGAACAGAACAGAATGTTTGGAACAGAACAGAATTTTTCAAGACTCTTTCAGACGTGGAACAGAACAGAAGAATGAAACAGAACAGACTCTTTCAGCTTACGTGGAACAGAACAGAATGTTTCAGCTCAAGTGAAACAGAACAGACTGTTTCAGCTTACGTGGAACAGAACAGAATGTTTCAGCTCAAGTGAAACAGAACAGACTCTTTCAGAATGGAACAGAACAGAATGTTTTTGGAACAGAAAAGAATGTTTCAGCTTACGTGGAACAGAACAGAATGTTTTATGAGTGGAACAGACTCTTTCAGCTTACGTGGAACAGAACAGAAAGTGGAACACAACAGAATGTTTCAGCTGGAACAGAGCAGAATGTGGAACAGAACAGAATGTTTTTGGAACAGAACTTGAACAGGAACAGAAGAACAGAATGTTTCAGACTCTTTCAGCTTAGTGGAACAGAACAGAAAAGCTCAAGTGGAACAGAATGTTTTTAGAACAGAACAGAATGTTTATGTGAAAAGAATGTTTTACAGAACAGATTCGGGGATGAGGGTGAGAGTTTCCCCCAACCATAAGGTATGGTTTTCTAGTTAGAGTATGATGTCTTTGTGTCTATATTCAAATAAGAACACGCTCTTTCTACCCATGGAAAAAAATGAATGTTATTTTTTTTATAAAAACTTTTTCTCGCTAATAAACAGAGGTACTTGTTAATGCCCACTTTATACTGTATCTGTGGCTGCTTAGTCAGCGTTTTCCAGTAATTTCTATGTTAATAAACCCAGTATTATATTCATGTCTCAAGAGATTAACTCTTCCAGGTACAAATTAGCCCCCCGATAAGGCACGAATATTAATGCTAATGCATTACTGTTCGCAACTCCGGTATCCATGAATACTTTTTGAAACGCCTGTTTAGTCAAAATAAATTTCGCTGACAAGATTATAATTTTTTTTAGGAAGAAAAAGTTTCAGAACAGAGAAGTTTTCAAGTTTCAGATATGGGACTTCCCTGATAAACTGAAACTTTGAACGTTTTGTCAAATGATCTGACTAGTAACAAGCTAGAAGTGATACCATAATAACTATCGAGAATCATCAGCTGTCATATTCTTTAACAAATGCAAAGGAAATGTAAATATAAAAAAGGTAAATACACTAGGGAACAATATAATCAAGCTCAATTCATCACTGAGCCTTATCCTTTGAAATGAAGCTATCCCTAAAAAAATGTAATTTGCAAATGTAGCAATCATTTGCAGGAAAGTTACATTCCTCACGCAATCAGCTTTCATTAAGGATTTCCTAATTCCCAGTCAGGTTGATAAACGAAGTCTGTATTTGCGCACTAGAAGGTGCATTAACCCAAAAATACCATAAAGAGATGTGAAATGTGAAATTACGGACCATAACGCCAAACGAACATTACTTATCAAATCTCTTTTAGTCTGTTGAAGCCGAAGACGTGTTACATCAATTGGCTTTCGATGTTAAAAGTCTACAACTGGAACCACATCCGGTCGAATGTCTTTAGCAAGCCATTGCCGTCGTATCCTCGAGGCTGAACTAAATACTAATACACATCTTGATGTTATTTGTCAATTACTTGGCAAGGTAACATGCTGGATTCGAAGATCATCAAGATACGTAAGTAGAATCCGGGTCAGAAGGTGCTTTGACTTTGCTCAGTACAATGGAGATTTTAAAAATAATAAAGTGCAATTGATAGACAACCACGGTGAAGTGTGTATGTTTAAGATCTGATTCTTACGTTAATTGTTTTTGTCCTCCTGCCTGGCTTTTCCTTTTTTTTTAACACGCCCATTCTATTCAATGTAAACTTTCTTAGCAAGTTGATGGTATTTTATAAGTTGTTCATAGAGATACTATATAGAGAGAAATCCCTCTCTAACGGAGTCATCTTCACTTATTTCCATCGCCTACAACTATATCACTACTCTCACTAGTTGGCTGCTGCCCATTGCAAGAAAGACCCACAAAAACTACTTTGAGGAACTGGATGTTAGCTTTAAACAAACAAATACCTCTGAGGGATAAAATAATTACAATCAAAAGCTCGAGATGTTATTGAATGAATCATGGTTACCTGCTTCCTGTTGCAGATCACATCGGATGTAGTGATCATAAAGAGTATTAGGTTGGCTGACCAGAGTAGTCCTATCAGAAGAATGATAGCGAGTGTTATAAACACTTGAACGAACATTGCGGGATACAGAGAAAAGTATTGGCAATTGTAAATCCCCAAAGTTTGAGGAGTCTTTTTCCTAGCATTACCACAACTGTTACTTCTACAACGCGCCATCAGACAATTGGAAGATTAGCTTGCAATATCTTTGTTCAAAGAGATCTTTTATTGTAGACAATTGCAATAAATTCTAAAAATGGAGACAAGAGAAATTTACCTGAAACTTAAATCTAAAATAATAAAAAGTCGACCCTTGTTTGTCCGCCCTGGGCGAGGGCGGGCTAGGTAGTGAATCGGGAGGCATGGGCGACTTTCCACATCCACCCTCCTCCTGCAAACCTGTTTGTCCACCCCGGGTGGGGACGAGGTAGGTAGGGGACCAGGAAGGTAGGGAAGACATGACACATCCACCCTCCTCCTGCAAATCTATTTGTCCAGCCAGGGTGGGGGCGGGGTAGGTAGGGGATCGGGAGGGTAGAGGAGACATGACGGGCAGCGCCGGGTTCCAGCACAGCGCAGCGAGCACCATCAAGCTCGTTATATAAATAATGCCTCTTCTAACAAGATAGAAACAACTTCGAACATACTTCCTAAAGGAAAGAGAAAAGTCTAAAGAAAAGAAGGGCAACGAACTTGAGACCCTCAGAAAGAGCAGAGAAATTCGAAGGACCTTCCGACTGCGGTCTGCAAACTAATCGCAGTAACTCGACGAATCGGCGTGATCCTTCCATAAAAGCCGCGAGTAACAAAGGCAGGCAATGACCAACGGAACGCACAAGGAAGGCCTGACGTTACCGATATCAAATCTATCATCACCTGGGATTCTTTTATCCGCGTAATCCTTTCCAAACCCCATAATCCGGATGTCGTAAGCAGATCAATGGCCTCATTATGGGTTTGGATCCTCTTTCGACTCAATGCCCAGTTTGTTTATTCGCCCTGGAAACCTTTGTGCCGAGCACAATGGGAGAGATGCTTTCTGAACAACGATCTTACCTGACCTCGGCTCTCGGGAAATGACTCACATCCATTGATAATGCTCTCGCCGAGATGATTACATAGATAACTCCGAGGGGAGATAAAAGGTTATAAGCAAGATGTCGGGTTGCGCTCGCAGTGAAATTCGTTTACGTCCTAAGGACGACTTCGATATGAGATTGGGGCTCCTCGCAAGAGATGCTTCAAAGGCCATAACGGTATGGCTGAAATTATTGTTATTAATGGCATTCTTGTTACGCACTTCTGCGAAAGAGACGAAACGACACCGGTTTCTCTAGTGAGTTTCCACACAATAGAATGTCCATTTGCCAAAACTGACAAGAAAAGTAAAGAAAATTTAGGAACAGGATAGAGCATAATGCATTTCATATCACATAGATCTAGAAACGTTTAAATATACGTAACTACGAAGAAATAACCACCTGTAAAACTGCATTGATACAAATAAATAAGGAACCTTCCTCGAGTGAGGCCTGAAGTAGGGGAGCCCAAACCCAAGACTGAGAGGTCATGGTGTGGAGACTGGCGCAGACCAGTGTTTGGTAACTGCGCTTGTAATCACCATTCGGAAATGCAATAAACTTTTAAAACCCATGATATAAAACCCAGAAATCACAAATATCGACACAAAATCCAGTCATTAAAATAAAGTTTCTTGAAAGGAGGTGGTACTGGCCGTCACCAGGTGAAAAAAAATCCAAGATTAGTCGATTAAAGATTCTAAAATTCTACTGCCAATACAAGTACAACGGTTTAGTGAAATAAAGCATTAAGCATTAGCATAGTTGGTGCCGTTTTGCCATTAAAGGCTAATGTAATTTAAACAATGAATACAAGGGTATTATAATTACGTTAAAAACCTATATTCCCTGTGTTAATTTGCAAGTTAGAATGCGCCAGAGGTACTAACATACAATCATAGACACTTTATATATATATATATATATATATATATATATATATATATATATATATATATATATATATATATATATATATATATATATATATATATACATATATATATATATATATATATATATATATATATATATAATATAAATATATATCAGAATTTTCATCTGCTCATAGATAAGTATCAAAAGTATTTATTTATAAGAGAACATATGTTCTGATAAGAAAGATAGTAAATAAAGAGGTATTTTCGAACGAATATCTTGCCTTACAAGGCAAACAGTGAAGTCATCAAAAAATTTACTTTTACTTAACCCGTAGATGAATCTCACAAGGACGAATGGTGCTAGCAATGACTAGTGAAAGTTCCAGCTACTGTCATGGATGAAAAACGTAGAAAGTTGGTTTTTAGGAAACGTGGAAAAAGTTTTTCCTTTTTATTTTATAAAACTGCTCTGAATAAATCAGAAAAATCTACCTACTTACCCACCCATCAGCTTACACACACACAATATATATATATATATATATATATATATATATATACATACATACATACATACATACATACATACATACATACATACATACATACATATACATACATACATACATACATACATACATACATATATATATATATATACTGTATATATATATACATACACATTGTATGTGTGCATACAAAAATAAAAATTTATAAGGCATGGTTAGGAGTATTTTGATTTATGGGCATGAGTCATGGTACAGTACAGTGACTTCGGATAATAAATTCTTAGCATTTGAAAATAAGGCGCTCAGAAGAATATTAGGAATTAATTGAAGGGATAGGATATCAAATAACAGAATTAGAGAAGTAACGGGGGTGCACCCGGTCGATAAGTATGTTAGATTCTCACGCTGGAAGTGGCTAGGCCATGTGCATAGAAGACAAGGAATAATGCGAGATACACCAGGGTGGGTTGCCCTTGGCAGAAGAGGTAGAGGTAGGCCAAAGGAGACGTGGTTAAGGACAATGAGGCGGCAAGCAGGAGACGAGTGCTGGGGAGATCTTGAGGAGTTAGCCCAGGACAGAATGTGGTGGCGTGAGTTCATCGAGGCCCTATGCATCCCCGTGGGTGCCACAGGAAATGACTGATTGACTGATTGATTGTGTAGACTGACAGATTGTAAATAGGCAGATTTTTTGACTTATATATATATATATATATATATATATATATATATATATATATATATATATATATATATATATATATATATATATATATATATATATATATATATATATATATGTGTGTGTGTGTGTGTGTGTGTGTGTATAATATACAGTATGTATACACATACACACACATATATATACACATATATATATACACACATATATATATGTGTGTGTGTGTGTGTGTGAGTGTGTGTGTGTGAGGGAGAG
>NC_089791.1:19838387-19843387 GCF_040412425.1 Macrobrachium rosenbergii
TTAAGGCATCATCTATGGGGCTTTAATTATCGAATATAGATGCATCTTGCATCTCGGCTTTTCAGCCAAACTGCCTTGGATATCAAGTCGGAATCATGGTCGTGGAGGGCGCCGGGAACGCAACCCCGAGCCTCCCGTTCCGTTGTGAAATGGGTCTAAAATAACTCGACCGGAGAGCCGTAAATCCCCTTCGCAGATGGCTTCCAGCATACGCCCCTGCGGGCGAAGCCAAGCGAGATTCCCTCATTGCGAGTCTATCATTTACGTGTACTAAGTGCCATCCCTGTTGATTTTATCTTCTGGAGGATTGTGTGCGCAACATGTCAACTTTTTACTCAGCTTCCATTACCTTAATTCGAGGCCTTCATTCACTTCATCCACAGCATCTTAGCATGTTATCTCACACATCCCAGGAAGCTGGGATGACTGTTTTTGAAGGGACGCTCCCGGGGATTTTTTTTTTCTCTCCCTCTCTCTCTCTTCATCTTCTCTTAATCTGGGATGGGATGTCTCTTTCAAGAGGCCAGAACAATTCTTTTGGATGGAACAGGTTTTCTTTTAGGAGGTTTCCTCTGAGACAAAATGACAAGATGAAAATCCTCCATCCACTTTTTTTATGTCCGTAATTGAGTTTTACAATTTGTAATAAGAAGAAAATAGGAAGGAGAAAAAAAAAACTGCTTACATGTTTTTTTTTCTTTACATGAAGTGGAAACTGTCCTTTCATGAATTACTGCTTACTGATGTCGATGTTTGTCTCTTTTAAAAAATATATCCTAACATGTAATTTGCTGTTCAGTGCCAAGTTCAACATTAAAAATAATCATACGAAGAAACAAACAATGATAGACAGAAATGCCAGCGCACTGCCCTTACCAGCCCGGAAACCCTTCAATAAAAAAACTCAAATATTTGAAAATGGGTTAATTAATCTGTGAGAAATAAGAAAGGAAATTCAACCTCAAAGATCAAGGTCACTGATGGAAACAACATTCCGGAAGGCCTTGTAGAGTGGAGACTTTCAAATGAATCAATCATAAGTAATCATTCCGCTGCAAGAAATGTTTAAATATATCTCAACATTAAGTTCTGTATGATCACTGATAGAATCTTATTATGCAGCTATTACACAATCAACATCCAAAGTGCCGTAGCAAAAACTCTGTCTGCATTTGCGTTCATGATTGCAGAAGGTGCCTTAATATATCCTTACCTAAAATATCCTGACCTGGGAAAACTTCAATATAACCATCTTTTACTTGGCAGGAGATTCCATCGACAAAAAGGTGACTGGTGAAGTTAAATTTGCTGTTAACAACATTTACCAGGACATACAGCGACATTAACTTTAGGGTACTTTTCACTGTTGAATATGAAACAGTAAATATTAGATAATTATATCAATTAACCAAATAATGTTTAGAGCAAACTTGCCAATGCCACACTCTTCTAATCAAAAACCGTGTGCTTCCTATATGGAACTTTTAATTTACGTTACGATATTCCTTTGCCATATTAGAGATATCATGTTTTTTTTCCGAAAATAATAGTAAATTATTATTGTTGTTGTTGTTTTTGTAGTTTGTTGTTGCTGATTTCGTTATTACATAAGAAAGTGAATCGTAGTCGTGTACTACAATGCTTAGAATTATAACCAAAATGCTATTTCCTGCACTCACTCTCAAAATTCATTTCAAAATAACAGTTATTAACTGGAGCTCAGAGTTACCATCAAGTTATTTGATGCATATCACAACCACGACGAAGGCTCTCCTAAAATTCGTTCGCCATATTTGACATTGCATCCCTTTGAAACACTTCTTTTTCCCAGTTGCATAACCTCGCCCTTTTCAACCTGCACCTTCTTCGCCTTTTCTTCTGGTCCGGGCAAGATACAGGCATTTGGTTACTTCTCCAGTTGGCATTTGCATCAAAAAAAAAAAGAAGAAGAAAGCCCATAGCATGTTGTACTTTGAGTAATTACATTTAATCACCTCTCTCCCTGGCCCCTTTTAGGCCCTTCCCGCAAGATGCACCCTCCTATTAAACCTGTGAATGAAGACATAGTCTTGGGTCAATGGCATTCGGGATAAGGGTCTTTGGAAGGTCTGGCTTAAGGGGGAGTGAATAAGGTGGGCAAAATGACGCGAAAGGGTGGGTAGGGGCATTTGGAAGTAGATGAAAGGGTTCTGGCCTGGGTTGGAAGGGGGTGGGGATTGGGATGGGCGTGGGGGGCGGGGACAGGGGAGGAGATAGGGAGAGGGGGTGCTGGTCAGCGGAGCTCAAAGGCATAAGAAAAATGCGAGTGATGTGTTAGTGGGCGTAAGGGAAGAGCTGATCAGTGGGCGTGGAGGGAGGGAGGGAAGGAGGAAGGCGGAGGGGAGGGGGAGGAAGGGAGGGTGGGCTGGCCGGTGGGCGTAACGCAAAGGAGGTGTGCCAGCGAGGCGGCAGCGCGGATGGAGAGTGGAATAAGCGGCTGAGGGGTGTCAGATGTGGCATGATGTGTGTTGGGGGAGATGTGATAGATGATAGGGATGCTGTCACTACATGTATGCATTTATCTCTCAACGCTGCGCGTCCGTTTGTTTTCCGACCTCGTTTGTCAGTTCGGCCGCGCCCCTCCCTGCCTTGGATTTGTTGTTGGCCCTTTTCCGACTCCCGGGATGAGGCGACGAAAATCTGCATCGTCAAGAGGTCAAAAAAAAAAAAATTTAATATATTAAAAAAATAAATATAAATAAATAAATAAATAAAGAGTATACCGCAGTTTCTACTGATATTTATTTCTGTTATTTTCATATCCTCTGCGCTTAAAGTACAGCATATTCAAATTGAATTGCTGTGTCTCATAGTGCGGTGACAAATCTCTTTATCTTAATTTACTGATGAAAACAGTCGCTCAAGTGTATAAAATCCATATTTTTTATCAAAATAAATTAATATTTGTCCTTTTTGTCACGACACTCAAAGCATCAACTTTAATGGTTTCGAATAAACTAGTAACAGCATATATTGTCAGTTCAAAAGAAAGTCAGTCGTGCTGGTAGTATTTGCAGTCATGAGTAAAGTAATTTTATGTTAACAATAGTTTTGCAAATTCAGTCGGAAGGTATATGACAAACTTCGAAAGAGATGCAGACTCCATCACTGCTTCTCGTGTAAGTATAAATATGTTAGTCCTGACCTTAAACGCACGCTCAGAAAACGTTTTTTTACGAAGACGCACTTCAAGTACCAAAAAGCTCGGCGTGTTCTTAAAACAGGTCCCGACTGAAGTTCTAGTTAATGTCATGAAGTTCCGACAACATCCAGTTTCTTGTATATGGGATTTGCTTCGTCGCTTAGGCATAGCGAGAGCATTTCAAAAATCAAACACTAAACTAAAAATATGTCACTCGCGGTTCTTAACTTTGGTTTAATCGCGTCCAAAAAGAATATTTTAGCCTAAAATGCGAGCAAGAATAATCACAATGAAGAATGAAAATTAGAGCTGAAATTAAGACTTGGGAGCTTACAAGTATGAATTATACAGACTGGCGTCACAACAATTATGGTCATCGACGCTGACATCGATGTAAGAAGGGAGAGACATCGTAAGAAAAAAATCAAAGTTACAATGTATCTACAAAAAAAAAAAAAAAAAGACTTTAGACTTGAGGCAATCTTTCTGAACTTTTACACCTGGCATTTGCTTCTATCATTAAACAACAGTACTGATGAAAATGAGCTCAGTTTAATCAATGCGACTTACTGTTACAAATGGTATGCTGGAAATGTATCTTCACTATCTTAAGAGACCTTTCATACACGACAGACAAAAGGCCAAATGCATGAACATTTTCAAGACGTCGGTCACAATAAAGCTATCTTTTATGTTTTTGTGTAAAGGTTTTCTGTTAAGAGTGAAACAAAAGCCACGATGGATGTCGCAACACAAATCGTTTCTGACAATGTAAAGGCAGATGTCAACTAACAAAATTAAATAAACGCCAAAGTGAAAATCATGCAACTGGAACCTGGTTACTGGCGGCTGTAGACATAACAATCTTATGGCAGGTTTTACGTCGTTAAACATATGAAGAAATAAAGTCTGGTTTCAAGAATATGAATTCGGGGGTGAAGACTCCTGCATATTTTTAAAGTGAGTATATGAAGGATCAGCTGCTTAACGGAATATGCACAGCCACTGTTGTCGATTGAGTTTGTGCTACACAAGCAACAAGAAGCCGAACCTCTTGATGGATTCCATCATATAAAAGAGAGAGAGAGAGAGAGAGAGAGAGAGAGAGAGAGAGAGAGAGAGAGAGAGGAGCACAAACTGGAAACAGTAACACAAAACAGTGTACCATGCTTAATAATGACAAATGAGTGAAGGCCAACGATGAATAATACAATTTGCCAGATCATTCCACTAATAAGAATGCATAGTTTTAGGACATTACTTAGATAAGGACTGAACACCAGACATTTTTCGTCCGTCAGTAAAGGTAATAAATCTCTCCGGTATCAATATTTCAACGGGTAATGTTTTCAGCCACGTATTTGAAATTGTTCATTGTATTTATCAAAGATGATTTCAAATGCAAAAAGAAACACCTGATAACATTTTGTGCTTGATTATGTACCAACCTTTACGAGAGAAGAGAGAGAGAGAGAGAGAGAGAGAGAGAGAAGATTGTTTTAAAAGACTGATCTGTGTGTGTGTGTGTGTGTGTGTGTGTGTGTGTGTGTGTGTGTGTGTGAGAGAGAGAGAGAGAGAGAGAGAGAGAGAGAGAGAGAGAGAAGATTGTTTTAAAAGACTGTTTACATCTGAGAGAGAGAGAGAGAGAGAGAGAGAGAGAGAGAGAGATGAGCAAAAGAGAGAGAGAGAGAGAGAGAGAGAGAGAGAGAGAGAGAAAATTATCGCTGGTTCCTGAGGGTTGCTGAGAGAGAGAGAGAGAGAGAGAGAGAGAGAGAGAGAGAGAGAGAGAGAGAGAGAGAGAGAAACCCTGGCTGGAATA
>NC_089791.1:19848387-19855887 GCF_040412425.1 Macrobrachium rosenbergii
AGGTGATAAAACCGCGCTAAATACATTCGCCGAAATGAGAAGAGAAACTGCAAAGCCTAACACAAGAGCGAGATGAAATCCGAGGACGCTGTAGCGTTAAGAGAGGAAAAGGGTTATATCGCAGGGGGCCCGATGGTTAAAGAAGGGGCGAGGGATGGATATGGAGGGGGGGAGGTGGGGGGAGGGTATTCTTGTGAGAAATTACTTCGACCCCCAACCGCGCAGCCGGGACCAAACATGGCGATCCTCCCGGGCGGATCCTCCCGGCATACCTCAGGTTCGCTGCTTGTGGCCCTCGACGATTCCTGAGTGACTCAGCAATCGACAAGACGTCGTTATAACGTCTTCGTGACTGAGCGAAGAAGATGTTCCTGACACAATTGATTCTCGAGCGGAGTCCCTATGACAAGGGATGGGGTCAGTGATTGTCATTATTCAAGGGGCAGGAATGTTCTTGAAGGAAATATAAACCCATACATCAAAATATTTGAAATCCTTCCATGATGGCGAACAGGACGGTTGCATTTTCTGAATGACAATAGACTTACGGATAGTCTCTGCCAAATATGTAAAAGAATGTATCGACGAAAGATTAAGTAAAACCCGATAACGTACACAGGAATCGTTCAAAAGGCTCGAGTCGCCATTAAAAAAATAGCATCAAAGATTTATTACTAACAAAACCAGCATTGTTTGGATAAAGCCTGCTGTCGACCCCCTTGGGATTTCTATTAACGAATGAAAATCATTACTGTATGGAGAGAGAGAGAGAGAGAGAGAGAGAGAGAGAGAGAGAGAGAGAGAGAGAGAGAGAGAGAGAATTTCGGAACCAGCTGTTATAGAAAAAACTAATTTTTTACAATTATTCTTACAACGATGAATGGAAGAGAATCTTGGAAAACCTATTTATCTGAAGAACATATTGTCTCCCTACAATCATACCGGATTCGTTGATAGAAAATTTGATATAAATACACAACAAATGAACTCAAAGAGAGAGGGGAAGAGTATATTACAACTATCTCTAACGGGTGGTGACAGGAACGAAATTAGAGAACAAAACTATGAAATTTTATCTACTGATGATATGTAATACATGTCTCCTTAATGCTACGGTTGAAGAGCTACAATTTATATCTGTCGTTTGTCCAGTAATTGTTACCTTTTCTATTTCCAGAGTTATTATACAGCAATTGCAGTTTTCCTCTCTCCTAGCTTTGACCGACCACTTCCGCTGTGTATTTCACTTCCTCTTAATTTTCAACTTTAAGGACAGTCATTCGATATTTTTTCACTCCGTGTGAAAGCTCGACGATGGAAATGGGAGTGTCCCTTTAAAAAGAGTAATAACTAGACATGGGAGTGTTCCTTCTCTAAGTATTACCTGTTAACGTAGAAAAACTACATCACGGATCAAAAAAAAGCTTCCGTATTCTATAACTTCAGAAAGCCATGTATTAAAACAAATAAAATTCAAACGTTCCATCACGCACTATAATCGTAATGAACACTTCGAAATTTCTATGATGTGCAATCCGTTCTGCTGAGAATAAACTGAAATCGCCAACCAGTTTTACAATAAACATTAGAACACAAGGTGGCACAATTTTTAATGCATTGATGTTTGCCATGTTCGCTGTATAGTCTAGATGAATTAATATAATATGTGTATATCTATCTTTACATATATATTTATCCACAAACATTTATACACACACACACACACACACACAGTATATATATATATATATATACATATATATAATATATATATATATATATATATATATATATATATATATATATAAATTTCTGACTTACAGTTCCGAACTCCGGTCTTTTATGAGAGACCAGCCTGTAAACTTAAGTTCCAGACATCATAAGGCCCTGGACCGGGTTCAAATTGAAAGACCGGGAGAGGCGATCACGATGTGAGACAGAAATTTATTTCTATGTAATCAACGGATGTTTCCAAAGCAAATGAGTGTTACAGACTAATACACACATAACCAAAGCCATCCAACATCTTTTAAAACATAACAGACACCTCACACGTCCCGAACTGTCGATTATGTCAGTTCTCCTAGATGCTGGGAGAAAGGGAGCTGGGGATTTGTGAATATACATGTAAACATTCGCCCCGGGGAAAGCGATGACAGGAAGGGCACGTCGAGGCTAAAAAAAAAAAACAAATTAAAGTCTATGTTGCAAAAGATGAGGCATCGGCTTACCCCATGAAAATGGGAAAAAGCACGTTAAAAACGAAGAAGATATATATATATATATATATATATATATATATATATATATATATATATATATATATGTGTGTGTGTGTGTGTGTGTGTGTGTGTGTGTGTGTGTGTATTATGTGTTTTCCTAACTATCTATTTCGTTTTGTGAAGATACAAAGGACAGTTTTTTCAAAAATCTGTTCCGAGGGATGAGTTGTAAACTTCAGAGTCTGTCAAAAGTGTCTGCTTCTTCTTCTTCTTCTTCTTCTTCTTTGACACTCTCTCTGTGTGTGTGTGTGTGTGTGTGTGTATTAGACATGGGTCGTTTTGAAGAGAACTGAAAGAGTGAATGTTAAAAAATCTGGCCGTTTCAAAATTAGGTAAATCTACTATTGTCAAAAGGCTTCTTCTTCTTCAGGATGTCAGTTCTTCTTTCTTCGACTTAAGAAAGGTGAAGTCGGGGAGGCATCTGTTGCTTTCACATTGAGGGCAATCATGTGCTGGCCGTTCGGCAAGGACGACAACATATCTATTTGTTTTGCAAATAGATAATAGAGATAATTGCAAATGTCAGTTCATTTGGAGTAGGCAAAAGAGAAAAAGTCGGGGAGTCATTTGCTGTTTTCATAAATAATAATAATAATAATAATGGATCGGACAGGCAATGACGACAACATATCTATTTGTTTTGTTATCATAGATAATAGAGAAATATTTTAAAATAAAGTCACTTGTTGTGTTTGTGACGAGGCAAAAGAGAAAAACGACACTGGAGTCATTTGTTGTGTTTTCATAAATAATAATAATAATAATAATAATAATAATAATAATAATAATAATAATAATAATAATAATAATAATAATAATAATAATAATAATAATAGAAATATTTCAAAATAAAATCCATACAAAAACAAGTGTTTGTGACGGGCCAAAAGAGAATAACGACATTAATTTTTTCTCATAAAAAAATAATAATAATAATAATAATAATAATAATAATAACAACAACAACAAAGGACTTCAAAACAAAACCATCACAAAAAAAAAAGTCTTTGTTGTGTTTGTGACGGAGCAACAGAGCGCAATCCTATATTTCAAAGCTGGCCAAGCATCCTTTTTCCCCGAAGGGGACACCAGTGATTACAGTACTGCAGCACACCACGCATCCCTTGAATGGTGGAAACCTTGCATGATACCCACACATAAATAAACAGAGAGACAAGCGTAATGGCTGCCCTGCATGCAACGGGCTGATCAGATTTGGCCAAAATCCATTTGTCAACTGCAAGTGTCGCAGCTGGGTCTGCATCAATGTGGCGTCTTTGGTGCAAAACAAAAACATTGTCAATTGCCTAACAAATTGCAGTATTATGGTTACGGATTCTTCCACAAGAACCACTGATTACAGTTATCAATATAACGATAATATGATTAATTCTTATCAATGATTCTACCAGACTGTAGAATTTTCTTGCATTGTTTATATAATAATGCAAGAGTTTGGAAGCACTGTCAATAAACAGATCATCATATTATACCCCATTATTTACATATACATTCACATTTACGTGCAATTACCTATCTTTGACAGCAAAGGATTTTCTCCTGATTAAAATAAACAATACTCAGTAATCCAGGGAAGAAAGATCTTTCTTAAACAGAATAAACAATACTCAGTAATCCTGGGAAGGAGAGGAAGAGCGGCGAGAAAAGGGCCATTTCCACTTGCATACAGAAGGACCTGTTACAAGACCACCGCGACCACAAATAAGGAGCAAATGACAGCCCTCGCCCACCGAGACCTGTCAAATGACATCTCTCATGACACACGCAGAGGAAGGCGAATAATGAGCAACGTGGGACAATGGCTGGGAGGGGGGAGTGTAGAGCATCCCAGACATTTCCTACAATGAGGATCCCGGGGTCCCCCAAACATCTCAATTAAGGAAGATTAATTCTCCAGTGGTTTCTATGGATAAGAAAGGAGAAGAAGAAGAAGAAGCAGCAGCGACGGCATGCGGGACATTTCCGACGGTTTCTTCTCCCCAAAGGGGATCTTGATTGACTCACTCGAATTATGCGAAGGTTGTTTTACTAATTCCTTGATTCGGCTGATAACTGACAGTATTGGAGGTGGGGGTGGTAACGGGAGAACAAAGGAGACCTTTGCAGGTAGATATACACAAGTCACACACACACACAGACACACATACAAAGAGAGAGAGAGAGAGAGAGAGAGAGAGAGAGAGAGAGAGAGAGAGAGAGAGGATTTCATCACGACACTGATGTGCATTGCTATCCAATGTTAGTAAATTGCAATCGTACCTCCTAGTACCACTGCTTCCTGTGATGAGAGAGAGAGAGAGAGAGAGAGAGATAGGACGGATTTCATGGTGACACTAATATGCATTGCTATCCAGCATTAGCAAATTGCAATCGTACTTCATATTGAAATTGCCTCCTGTAATGAGAGAGAGAGAGAGAGAGAGAGAGAGAGAGAGAGAGAGAGAGAGAGAGAGAGAGAGAGAGAGAGAGACAGAGAGAGAAGAATTTCATCACGACACTAATGTGCATTGCTATCCAGCATTAGCAAATTGCAATCGTACTGCAATTATTGATGAGAGAGAGAGAGAGAGAGAGATTGCCTCCTGTAATGAGACAGACAGACAGACAGACAGACAGAGAGAATTTCATCGCGACACTAATATGCATTGCTATCCAACAGTGGCAAATTGCAATTGTACTTCCTATTGAAATTGCCTCCTGTAAGAGAGAGAGAGAGAGAGAGACAGAGAGAGAGAGAGACAGAGAGAGAGAGAGAGAGAGAGAGAGATAGGAGAATTTCATCACGACACTAATGTGCATTGCTATCCAATGTTAGTAAATTGCAGTCGTACCTCCTATTGCAATTGCTTCCTGTGATGAGAGAGAGAGAGAGAGAGAGAGAGAGAGAGAGAGAGAGAGAGAGAGAGAGAGAGAGAGAGAGAGGATTTCATCCAACACTGCCAAATTGCAACGTACTTCATATTGCATTGCTATCCATAATTAGCAAATTGAGAGAGAGAGAGACCTCCTAGTGCAACTGCATTTTCCAACATTAGCAAATTGCAATCGATGCCTCTAGTGATGAGAGAGAGAGAGAGAGAGAGAGAGAGAGAGAGAGAGAGAGAGAGAGAGAGAGAGATAGGATAGGACGGATTTCATCGTGATATTAATATGCATTGCTATCCAGCATTAGCAAATTGCAATCGTACCTACTATTTCAACTCTTCCTGTAATGAGAGAGAGAGAGAGAGAGAGAGAGAGAGAGAGAGAGGATTTCATCGCGACACTAATATGCATTGCTATCCAACATTGCCAAATTGCAATCGTACTTCATATTGAAATTGCCTCCTGTAATGAGAGAGAGAGAGAGAGAGAGAGAGAGAGAGAGAGAGAGAGAGAGAGAGAGAGAGAGAGGACGGATTTCATTGTGACACTAATATGCATTGCTATCCAACATTAGCAAATTGCAATCGTACCTCCTAATTCAATTCTTCCTGTAATGAGAGAGAGAGAGAGAGAGAGAGAGAGAGAGAGAGAGAGAGAGAGAGGATTTCATCGTGACACTAATATTCATTGCTATCCAACACTGACAAATTGCAATCGTACTTCATTGATATTGCATTCCTATCCAACACTGACAAAGAGAGAGATTGAGAGAGAGAGAGAGAGAGAGAGAGAGAGAGAGAGAGAGAGAGAGAGAGAGAGAGAGAGAGGGTAGATTTCATCGTGACACTAATATGCACTGCTATCCAACATTGGCAAATTGCAATCGTAACTTCTATTGCAATTGCGTCCTGTAATGCAATGACAAGTCGAGTCTGCATCTGCTACAGATGGGAACACAAAGCGCCAAAAATTCCACCAAACAACCCGTTCTCGGCAACCACGAGAAAATAACATTAGCTTTAATCGAAATCTCGTGAAAACTGACTCGTATCCGTGGTTCTTCTCATACTGTAAGCGGTAGGGAAAAACTGACAAAATTTCAAGGGATAGAAAGGATAAGAAGTGTTGTCTAATAGGAAATTCTTGCAGTCATAACTAAGAAACGATGGTCCATATTTGTGGTATGTTAAATTATGGCGTACGATTTACGTACAAAAACTTGTATGCCCATTTATACATAAATATCGGGGGATATATTATTTATCACCATAAGATGCTGCATAACCATAATATTACTATCAGTTCGGATCTCGCTACTCTTTTCATCGCGTCACTGTATCTTTTTCTCCATCTTGCATCTACATTCTGTAATCGCATTAGGCCTCATGACGAAATAAAACCAGTGACACAAATATTTAAATACATTAAACGAACAGACATGGGAAACTTAATGACCAGTCTCCAATGCACTTTCTAAAATGTCTGTAAGATAGTCAGCACTTCAGAGCTGAATCTGACAGTTTCCGAATAAAAAGAACTTACGAAAACACCTGAAACTTTCTTGTCAACTAAATGTAAAAAAAATAAAAAATGTGCCGAAGTTTCTTCGGCGCAATCGAGTTTTCTGTACAGCGTATAAATCGAGGCCAACGAAGATAGATCTATCTTTCGGTGGTCTCGGTATAATGCCTTATGAGCTGCGGCCCATGAAACTTTAACCACGGCCCGGTGGTGGCTTATCCTATACCGTTGCCAGAAGCACGATTATGGCTAACTTTAACTTTAAATAAAATAAAAACTACTAAGGCTAGAGGGCTGCAATTTGGCATGTTTGATGATTGGAGGGTGGATGATCAACATACCAATTTGCAGCCCTCTAGCCTCAGTAGTTTTTAAGATCTGCGGGCGGACAGAAAAAGTGCGGACAGAATAAAGTGCGGACGGACAGAAAACTAAAATGAAGTGGTAATCAAATCAGTGAAGACTGCTTTTACAGAAAACTTGATCAAATGCACAGCAACCGAGCAGAAATGTCGACAACCATACATTACAGTTTTCTCTAATTTCTCACTCCATTAATAGTGTTACTCCATTCATCTTGATTACATTTCCAGTCTTCGACGAGAAGGAACTTTGGCGTACGTCTCGAAAGACAAAACCCGACGATTTTCCCACCCCATGACACAAGAAACAGAGAAGCACTTATAAAAACAAATAAAATTACGCCACGCACATAAAGAAATGACAAAGTGGTTCCGGCGCATTTAAAGTCTAAGGCGCGGACCAAACACACCTAGCTAATCTAGCGGCCCCATAATATATAAAGTGACTA
>NC_089791.1:19860887-19898387 GCF_040412425.1 Macrobrachium rosenbergii
GCAACTACCAATCCAATTGAAAAGTACACGTACATATTCACATTGGATACAAAATCACCCGTGTATGTATGTGTGTATGTATGTATGTATGTATGTATATATATATAAATATATATATATATTATTTTATATATATGTAATATATATATATATATATATATATATATATATATATATATATATATATAATATAATATATATATATATATATATATATATATATATATATATATATATATTTATATATATACACATACATATACTGTATATATAATGTTTGGGTGTGTGTGCGCGCGCGCGTGCGTTTGTGTGTGGGTTAAAGTTCGCCTTTGCAGACAATAATTTAAGAGTTGATAAACCAGTACTGCCTGGAACGGATACCCCCCACAAGGGTTTAAGGCTCTGGACATTAATGAACTGAGCATGAAGGTGGGGCAACACCAAACAAAAGGTGTGAACCTCTTGGGATAAATAGCATGTTCTTTGATCGTCGAATATAAACCTTCTGATTCCGAGAGCGAGTGAGATAAGAGTCAGTTTTTTTTTTTTTTAAACAAAATACGATTTTTCAACTTTGTCAGTTTTTTATTTTTTTTTATTTGGAACAAAATACGATATTTTAACTCTGTCAGTTTTTTATTTATTTTTTTATTTGGAACAAAATACGATATTTAAACTTTGTCCGTTTTTATTTATTTATTTTTTGATTTGGAACAAATACGATATTTCAACTTTGTCCGTTTTTTATTTATTCATTTTTTATTTGGAACAAAATACGATATTTCAACTTTGTCCGTTTTTTATTTATTTATTTTTTTTATTTGGAACAAAATACGGTATTTCAACTTTGTCCGTTTTTATTTATTTATTTTTTTTATTTGGAACAAAATACGATATTTCAACTTTGCCAGTTTTTTATCAATTTTTTTTTTATTTGGAACAAAATACGATATTTCAACTTTGTAAACTGAACGTAATACAGTCTCCCTGGGGATGTCGTGCAGCTGGAACTTCAAAAGTTCAAGCGAAGATGCGACGCATTACTACCCTCGAGCTATTCTTCTTGAATTTTAATACATTTTTATCTATTTATTAATTTTTCTTTTTAATAACTGGGATATTTCTTTCTGCATTTCCCTTTACACTCTCTTCCACAGAGCACCATAATCTTTGGAAGCTTGAATTTCAAGCCAATGGTCCCTGTGGGCTTGTTCCACATGAATATTGTTCTTCTGAACAACAACAACGGATGTAGTGAATGAATTCCCACTGTGCTGGATGAAGAGTGAAGAGAAGAGGACATTAACTTTATAATCGTATATGTGACCACTTTTAGAAAAAAGCAAAACAAAGTTAAATGGTACTAAAAATAAGAGATAGACTACTGAAAAGTTTGCATATACTGAAGAGTCACAAAACAGGACAGAGCTGGAACCAAACGGTGACGTGAACGGGTATGGTACGAGAATCACAATGAGTGCAGTGAAAAAACCTCAATTATTCCTACATAAGGATGAACTGGAATACAAGAGAATAAGAAAATACGTAGAAACGAAAAGACGCGTGATGACAATTACAGAAACTTACGGGTTGTGTAAATCAATATCACATTACTTAGCGAGAAATTAAGAACTTCAATTACCGGTAGGTGCTGTTTGAATAGAGTACCTAGACAGGACGAGAGACAGCGCTTCCATAGTAATCATAAAAAAGTCTATTTTTATTTTTCTAAAGAGAAAGAGTTTTGTGAATCAGGCAAAAAGCTTGTGGATGTTCTTGGTTAAACTATGCAACCTTGGTTCATCTTCTACAGACTATATGGATTGATTAAGCATTAAGTAAAACTTTTTTTTTTTAAGTATATACGGTAAGAAGGAATTTAACCTTTTAAACAAAAACATAGAAATCCAATTACTATGTCAAGCGTCCAAGAAGCGGCGTCAGCATCCCGAACTCCCACTCCTTAATCAATAATCAAGTAGACGTGAATTTTTTTAAACAATTAAAAATCTTTCCTTTAAAATGAAATTTCAGATTTGGAGTCACCTGGAAACTTTCAATACGACTACCTGAAACTATGCGAAACTTCTAAGGATAATACAATTAAATACAATTTACGAAGACTTTAACTGTCTACTGCTTAAAAATTTTTCTGTAAATGTTATACAAAATTTCCTTTTGTTTTGGTTCCCGTCTGTTTGTTAGTAACAGAGAGAGAGAGAGAGAGAGAGAGAGAGAGAGAGAGAGAGAGAGAGAGAGAGAGAGAGAGAGATAATCCGTCTGATGATCAGTTCCTTGTAGCTTGGGGCAGGGCCAATACAGATACACTTGGGGGACGATGAGTACCCAGTACATTTTCATCCATAATTCAAAGGGCAGCAGCGGGAGTGACAAGAACCCGGTTCTGTAAGCGTAAAAACCTCTGCTCATCCACTTCTGGAGTTAATGTGGGTTGTAAAAGGCCGTTAGATGATGGTCAATGCAGCGAATGCATTTTTATGATCTGCGTCTGAGAAGTTGGTTGACTGGGATATAAATGAGGTAGTTGGTTGGTTGACCATAACCACTTCAAAAAGTGAACCTACGCCCCTCACCAGCACTCCAAACTTCACGCCCTTTTGCTCACATTTCTTCCCTTTTTTTGTACAACTTAGTGGAGTAGCCGTCCCCAACACGATGACCCTGCTGCCTCTCGATGGATGCACGAAGGCACAGGCCCTTGCTGCCAGCCAGCCAAGCCTCGAAGTCCGGTTTTTAGAGGACGCCCAGGCTGTTCCTCTGCTCGCTTTTCAAATCGCTTTGGCAGCTGATCTTTTAAGCAACCGATTTCTTTCTCGAAATTGTATCGTCCCACTTCCGAGGGCGAAGTCTTCACAGAAAATTACCATGACAGCTTCTTGTCCAGGGAGTACAGTATCGGCTTTCCAGACAGGAAACAAATCAACAGCTGATTTCTCGAATGTCCCTCCCACCCAACCCCCTACGCCCAGTGGAGTGTATTGTTACCCGCCTCAGCACTCGAGTACACTTTATGAGCATCAGAGCAGACTCGATACTTCTGGAGTAGCAGCACTAGAGTAACGGAGACCCTCTGTATTGTTACGCCCTGACGGCAACATGTGTTGTGGAAGCAAAAGCACCAGGGTGGGACATCTGAAAATCTTCATACCGAGATTAAAAAAAAAACGTTCACAGTACTATCAAAGACGGGCCAGTTCTGTATATATGATTAAATGACTTTTTTTATATAATCTTTCCTTTTACTTAAACTTTTAAAAACATTCACAGTATTGTCAGAGATGGCCTAGTGCTGTACATAAGTTTAACTGACTTTTTTTTATATTGTTTCTCCTTGTATTAAAACTTTCCCTTTTGCTCTAATCATCTGCTTCAGCCTTGGAAGTTTGACACCGCAACATGACCGGCAAAAGCCCACCCTCCAAAACACTCCCAGCCCACATCCCCCTGATTTCTGACGTATTAATTAAAGCTTCGAACACCTTTAAAATTCCTTCCCCACTGATGATAATGGGGATGCAACCTCGGCGACCACATGTCCCATATTTTACATCCGAGTGACGACCAAAAGACGGCCCTCCGAGGCACAAATGGAGGGAGAACCAATGGCATAAATATATGATGACAACCAGCCTCTCAGCCCGATGGAGAGAGGCAGACAGACAGACAGACAGACAGACAACCTGTATATCATATCGCTGGTCATAAATGAAATATAATTGATTTCCAGTACATCTTGCGTACATCATTACGAGGTTTTTTCTTTTTTTCTTGACGTTATTGCTCTTTCAATCACAACGTTATTCTCTTTCGATCTATCTCTCTCTCTCTCTCTCTCTCTCTCTCTCTCTCTCTCTCTCTCTCTCTCTCTCTCGGCGTAAAGAGTCCCTCCCTCTATTCGTCAGTCAGCTGTCGGGACCGTCAACTCGTAAAGGTATTGTTGAGACTACTATGATCATATGAGAGGTACATCATCAGGGGTCGTTGGGCTTTCGCCGATGTAACGAGGAGAGAGGATGACCGCAGCAAAAAGCCTCAGAGAATGAAGTACGCAAGACTCGCAGCGAGAAGTGTATCCCACGATCACACCTTTCGGGTAGGACGGAACTCAACCTGTGTGTTAGATCTGCCTAGTTACGAGTTAATCCCCTCTCCCTGCTTGTAGGTGAAGATATCTAGAAAAAGTAGGAGTTTTATACTAATGGGAAATCTAGATCCGACGCTTCCCAAGACTGATGATACCCAGGGACAAAATAGGGATTTTTTTTTCTCTCTTTTATCCTGCGCTCCCATAAATGTGGTGTCATGTTTCCCTTTACACGCGGCTTTCTTCCCAAACTCGCCATAGGCCTCAGAGGGATGAAGATTCGTCTAAAAGATGACAATAGCGGATCCTGTATACCAGTAATCTCATTTCTTAACGTCGCCCGTGTTAGATTTTTATCTTTTATGGGAGTAGATGAGCATGCATTACCAAAGGGAATGAAACCTCTTTAAAATCCTAGCAACGTGATTCATAAGTCAAACGTATCGCTTTAATGAAGTAATTACTTCTAGATTTAAGCTCATTTATAATGTATTAAAGAAAATAATGTTTAAAATAAAGTATCTTTCACCCACATTGTAAAACACGATTCCTTACAGATTCCTGATTAAATGGACCATAAAAACTACGACAGCAAGCATAAAGGTAAAAGTATAAACTTAAATAAACTTGAATACACCTAAAATTCCAAGCAAATATGCTAATAAAACGAGAGAAGTTGGGGGCTTATCATTCTCACTGGGAGTTGAAGGTGAACTAACTTGCTATCCTCGTAAAACTTACATAAAAAGTTTTACGTCTGGTTATTTCAAATGGACACCAGAAGTATGCGAATTTGCAGGAATGGGCTAAGTTCTTAAATAAAAGAAGGCTCCTTAATACAAAATGATATCAAGCAAGGCTTATTAAACCTTGCCATTTGATAATATTTTTAAACAATGCAACTGGACTTAGTCTAGATAAGGTAACAGACGTCAATGAACAGCATTCTTCATGTAAGGTCAACAGCTGGGTCCAAACACCCAAAAACATTTGTTCTTTTTAGCTGAAACTGACGAGTATCGTGGCACGGTTCATTCATCGAGTAATCCATTGTTTTAAAAATGTATCTCGTTTGTGTCTGCATTTGCAGCTCAAGAACTAATGTCATGCTTTAGGCGAGATAGTTCTACAAATAACTCGGCTTTAACAATTTGCTCAAACCTTCAAAAAAATATCAGGCCATGAGTCAAGTTTGCGTTCTTGTACGAATACTCAAGTAAGGGCATCAGGGCTGTCACTTACTTTTAAAAGCAATGCCGTCTCTTTCTCTCACTGAATGGTACAATGAATGAGGTTCATAATGATGCACTTCCCAATATCTTTTTCTACATCAGGATGAGGCCTTTATTTAGACAATTTCTCATGCAACCTTTCAAAAGCGTTCCCGTCATTCTAACGAAGTGTCTTGTTTGACTTTTCTTTCGTGTTTTGACAAAAATTTTGATTATATGTTGTTTCTTTTGAATACTGCTCTGTTATCTGTGTGGTCTCCATAATTACGAGGAAGCTATACTTGGCCTATGTTAAAGAAGAAAAAAATATTTTTTACATCTCTGAAGAAGCTTGGGGGGCCATGTCTGTCATTGCCTCGAGAGATATACCTGGCAGATGCTTTCAAGTCTTATTCCAATCTCTTTTTGCATACATTAGCCTGACTACGTATTACAACCAAATTCACGTACTAATGATACTCGGAGTAGGGAGTTCTGAAGGAAATATATGACATCCGGCAAAGATCACACACATACAGAGAGAGAGAGAGAGAGAGAGAGAGAGAGAGAGAGAGAGAGAGAGAGAGAGAGAGAGAGAGAGAGAGCGGGTGGGGAGGGGTATAAAACAGATCTCATTCATGAAAAGGTTTACAATGGGTCTGGCTAAAGCCTCCCTCAAGAACTCGATCGGCGATTGTGTTGCAGGAGGGAACTTGAGCTGGACCCTTGTAGAGAGAGAGAGAGAGAGAGAGAGAGAGAGAGAGAGAGAGAGAGAGACGAGGGCTCTTTTCAAGAGGGACTGAAGCAGAACTGAAGAGGACTTCACGTCTACTTGTATTTGTCATCTTGCTTCGGCTATAGGAAGCTTGTTAACTTGCTACTTAAATAAAAGGTTGAAATGGAGCGAATGTTTTTGCCTCTCTCTCTCTCTCTCTCTCTCTCTCTCTCTCTCTCTCTCTCTCTCTCTCTCTCTCTCTCAAGAAAGAAAAGGGGTGATGCAGAAGCTGAGGGACTGGGAAACACAAACTGATTATGACGTTTTTCTTTTTTGAGTAATGACATAAGAAAAGTTTTGTTATAAATAATTTCACGGGTTTTCAATCGTTAGTACGCATGATCGTTATCATTTTCGCAGATGCTAAAAGATTCGATTTCAAGTACTGAGTAGTTTTTGATTACCGGATATCTAGTTACTACTTGTGCTGTTCTGTGGCTCAGTGGTACGAAAGCTTTCAATTATTATCATAGCTGTCATTATCATAGTTAAAGGAGGTTATGTTAAAGAAAAAGTCTTCTTGTTCTTCACAAACGAATGAACAGTTTTTAAACAATCTTCAACATTTTCAAAGGCAAACAATGGCTGACTCTACTCAACAAAAAATGATTGTGTGGAATCTTTTATAATATCCATAAGGAAAAATAATAAAAAAAGAAAGAATATTAGAAATACGAATCACATACTTAGAAAAAAGATAATTTTAAGAAGCTTACATCTTATAGATGAGGACTAAAATATCAAATTAATGTCAAAACAGTTGATGACTAAGAGCAGCCGCGGTGACAAGTGTTATAAGCGACGAGTACAAATACGCACAATATACAGATATATTATATATATAAATATATATATATATATATATATATATATATATATATATATATATAAATATCTATATATATAGATATATTTGTGTGTGTGTGACCACCACGAAAACCAAAACTTTACCTCTCATAAAAAAAGCGACCAATTATGCGTGACGCTTACATATCTAGTGAAATTATAAATATCAATTATAGTTTTTGGAAAGACATACACAATTACAAAAATAAGGACAAATAACATTGAAATTATTATTTTTGGATATGTCAACTGTCAAGGAAATAAAAAAAAAAAAACCAGCCTTGCTTAGCTAAACTGTACAGACAGTAAGTGCAAATAAAAAATCTTAAGCAGAGGAAAATTGGACGAGCAACAAAATGTCCCTATGTACGGTAGTTCCGAGGAAAATGAATAGCAAGGTGGAGGAAAAAGGGACAGGGAAGCTTAACCCAGTAAGTTTTAGTTTTCTATTAAAGAAAACTATCGAGATGGCTTTTTGTCTGTCCGTCCGCCCTCAGGTCTTAAAAACTACTGAGGGTCGAGGGCTGCAAATTGGTATGTTGATCATCCGCCCTCCAATCATCAAGCATACCAAATTGCTGCCCTATAACCTCAGTAGTTTTTTATATCTTATTTAAGGTTAAAGTTAGCCATGATCGTGCGCCTGGCACCGCTATAGGTGCCAACAACACAGGCTACCCGAGGGCTGTGGCTGAGAGTTTCATATGTCAATATACACTGCACAGAAAACTCGATTGAGCCGAAGACACTTCGGCGCATATTTTACTTGTTTAGAAATTGCAAACAACGGCCGTGACATACTGAAGCAATATCTGTACTTGACGCAAACACTCCTCTCTCAGCAAATGCTAATAACAATATCCAGTCGGTGAGAACTTATGCAAAGAAAGGGAACTAGAATTGGAATATAATATTTAGGCCAGTGGCCAAGCGCTGGGACCTATGAGGTGATTCAGCGCTGAAAGGAAAATTGAGAGTAAAGGAGGTTTGAAAGGTGTAACAGGAGGAAAACCTCGCAGTAGCACTATGAAACAATTGTTAGGAGAGGGTGGAAAGTAAGATGGAAGAAAGAGAATATGAACGGAAGTAAAAGGAATGAAAGGGGTTGCACCTAGGGCCCAAAGACACGCTACAAAGAACCCTACGTAATGCCTACAGTGCATCTCGTGAGGTGCACTGATGGCGTTACCCCCTTACGGGATGCAAAGAAAGGGGTGACTGGAATGCATCAAATGCATGACCTTGAAGCGGCCTAAATCATGCAGAGAGGAACCTTAATTGCTGTCGAATCTAGTCTAAAATCTGTCAGCTGTAACCATTCCTTCCCCCTTAAGAAAACCATTTCATTTTCCAATGAAACCAGCATGTATCCGCAATGAGAGAGAGAGAGAGAGAGAGAGAGAGAGAGAGAGAGAGAGAGAGAGAGAGAGAGAGAGAGAGAGAGAGAAATGCCAATAAATATGAGCAGCTCAATAAACCGAAGTGGTCCGTGTCATTCCCAGATTTTGAGGAGTGGTGGAACATGAAGAAACTCATCTCCGAATAAAATTTAGAGCGTAATAAACCGACAAAGTATTCCTATGGGATTTCTATGGGAGAATGACCTTTCATAATAGTGATGACGGTCAATAAAAGGGCGACATTTCTTTTTATAAACAGTTATGGCGTTTTTTCCTATTAACAGTTATAATGCCCTGGATTCAAGTCGTTCGTATCAACAGAAGTTCAAAGAAAAGCGGATCAGATATGTCTGCTCTTAGATATGCTTAACAGAGAGAGAGAGAGAGAGAGAGAGAGAGAGAGAGAGAGAGAGAGAGAGAGAGAGAGAGAGAGAGAGAATTCAATTCTGAAACTGGCAACCATCGGGTAAAGAGTCTTGTACATCTTCCCCCAAATTTGAGAGCAAATTCATTTGCTGCAGGGGAGAGACGAAGTGCATAATGGCTCCTGGGGATGGCGAGTTGGGAAGGGGGCTGGGGGGTGGGGAGGGGGCGGAGTTTGGAGGCCATGGTAACTTACTATAACTGAAAAATACCTGAGGATACTTTGCCCTTATTCCAAACCTATACAGAATCATCAAAGTACTAAAACTATCATACAATGATCTTAGACTTAAGATGATACAAGCTATTGAAATGCTGATGAAATCTGCATTAAAACCGAAAACGAAGTACTGTGATAATAAAAAATGTAAGACTCCAGAATGTAGTTTTACATAAAAAAAAACAGAGTAACGGATCCTAATTTCCATTTAGATATCATTCCAAGCAGATAATATCCATTAATCAGAGGAGATCAATAGAGATAACGCATCCCTTCTTTGCCCGTAGGTCAAGCCTCCCGGGGATTGCTTAGATTTAATCAATTTAATCAGCAGGTAACAAGGGTAATTAATCTTGTAATCACGATGCTTAATTGCAGCCGTCTTATCTTCACTGTAATCACTCATACGGGTTGTCATACACCGAGGGCAAAGCTCTCTCTCTCTCTCTCTCTCTCTCTCTCTCTCTCTCTCTCTCTCTCTCTCTCTCTCATTAACCGGTTTCATCTAATCAGTTCAGCGTCTAAAGTTTACGAGTTTTTCGGAAGATGTAACTACATTTCAAGGCCGAGTTATCATGAAGCATTTAATCTTTGTCTCCGGTCGTGTTCAGTCGCCATTGTAGATATTTCGTGCCAAACTAATAAAATATACACATACATGAGTGTATGAAAAAAATTCCGCACAGGGGCTTCACCCTTGATTCAGTAGTAAATTGCTGAATGAGCAGGGGGAATGCAGACCTGTCTTCCGAAGCTACCGCCTCTTATTAGGACAAATTACAAGTGTATGTATATATATATATATATATATATATATATATATATATATATATATATATATATATATATATATACACATACATATATATATGATTTTAAAAGTTTGATTATAAACATCTCTTTGATTAATCTTACCGCATTAGGTAAGGACTTTCACTACACAAGTAAATAAGCTGACGAAAATAGCAAATAAAAACAATATTCCAGAGAGCTGCGAGTTGGTTCTTGCATAAAAGCAAACATTCAAACAAACAAACTAGGTACAGGTGAGAGAACTAGGAAGACATGTATTACTGCTAAAAATGTCTGAATCTTTACGAGCTGCTCAAAGAGCGAGAGCCCGTGCTGGCATACAGCCGGCTTCATCTTCTGCACCAACAACAACGTCTGGACGAAACAGGAAGACCTGAAATGGAAGGAGAGGAAAAGGAGAAAAGGAGAAGAGGAAAAGGAGGAGGAGGAGGAGGAGGAGGAGGAAGAAATCGAGGGACGACGGAGGAGGCTGGTAGCAATGGGGGGAGGACGGCCATCTGCATATTAGACGCTCTGTCGTGTGTGGCATTTCACCCGAAGCCTCGACTTTATGACTACATTTTCAGGCCGCAATCAGGCGGAGAGCTGACGACTTCATGCGAGGGAGCAAAACTTCCCCCTGGAGCGTCGCTGGAACCTCTTTAAGACGAAATGCCCGGTTTGGATCGTTACAGCGCGTTCCCCGAGTAGCTGCGATGAGTACCTCGTTTGATGTACGAGATGCTGAGAGATAAAAACTGGGTATCAATCCATCATCCCATCGGGGATGCTTCGCAACGGTGAATCAAGAAGCGGAGGTCCGCTTTTTCCCCGCGAGACAGGGTTCGCTGTAGTGAGTCATTACCTCCATTTTGCATCTCATTTGGATGCCTCCTGACAGTCAAATGAGACGCTGTGAGTGATGGTTTGCAGAAACCGAACTAAATAATGCAACTAATTCGGCGATGTCAATGACTTTCCAATTTGAGCATGCCGCACGTGTGGTCCGGAATTTTTTAAAGATGCACTTGGGGTTGTTCAAGTAATGCGGTGAACACAAAAAAACCCTCCTCGAGGTAATGACGAAAATACCAAGCAGTTTCTTTTTTTATTTACTGTTTTCTAAGCGAATCAGAATTTTTAAAAATATCCATACGATTGTCCTCCATGACCCGAGTTTACCACTGCATACAATAATCTTGATAACACATTATTATTATAAGCCAGAATTAAGACATTGGCCTAGACATGGAAATGAGAGGAGGATGCTGGTTCTGGATGCGCTTCTATGTCTGCTCAGCTAATTTTACTGAGGGTGAAAGGATGACGGTGCAAGGGGACTTCACTGTAAAAGTAGGTGACTAAGAGTTACTCGAGACTGCGCAAGAATAAATGGAAATGTAACATATCCTGTGGATATGTAGTACAAGCTTGAAGAACTGCTGAAAATACCTGGTTTTAAACAACAAAAGATCTATGAATAGTGAGGAAATTAAATATTTAAAATACCAGGGGTAAACAAGAGAAGGCAACGATAGAAAATCAGGGAACATGCGACCGGTAACTGGCCGAATAAACCAAGAACACAGCATCTTCCTAGCTGAATTTCAATAAGGCTTTGATCTGCATAAGGAAGACATATGGGAAGGCTAAAAGTTGTAGACTATTAAAAAACACCCCCCCCCAAAAAAAAAAACCCACCAAGCTTGAATATAGAAGGCCTAATAAACGAGTGCAATTACTCCAACGCAGAGTTCTTGTTAAATAAATTAATATGATGAACAACAGAAACGGATACAGAATAATATATAGCGAAGAATAAAGTACTGAGATAAGAAGAAAAACATTAAAAACTAATCGGGCGTTTGTCTACAATAATTTCAGTATTTGAGGAGGCAAAAAATCTGTTCCAAACTAGTGAATGCTGATAAGCAAAAAGACATTAAAAAACAATAAATGAAAATAACACCAAAATTAAAATTAAATCTGGGATATTATGAAGGTAATCGCTGAGACAAGAATGAACACGGTGAGAAATATAAAATAATAAAATTATTACAACCTATACCAATGTCATGAAAGTAATTGTGAAAGAGCGTAAGGAAGTCAGTGACCTTTTTTATAAGCCCAGAGTAAAATAGTACCTGGAGTTGGTGAAAGGTATATAATAATAATAATAATAATAATAATAATAATAATAATAATAATAAAAGAAGAGAAACAAATCACATAAGCCGCAAATGCAAAAGAGCAGCCTGGTTTTCAAAACAGGAAAGAACTGCGTGGATCAGGTTATTTACGATGTATCAGCTGTCAGTAAATTTTGAGAGAAAATGTGAGGAGTCTATAATGGAATACATAGTTTTCGAGAAGCCAAATTCTCTCTCTCTCTCTCTCTCTCTCTCTCTCTCTCTCTCTCTCTCTCTCTCTCTCTCATTTTTTCTTTTATACTGGAACTTATGTGCCTTGGGTGAGAGAAGTTAGACACGACAGTGTCTGGTTTTGTGGGCATGGAAAAAAAAGTCTCAAGCACTGAAGTGTTAATATTCTATAAATGGAATAATGATATATGATCGTACAAGAAAGTTGGCAACATACTCGAAAGTTCTTGGGAAAAAAAAATATGGTGGATGGAGGCTGAAATGACGAACATCTGTAGAAATTACACTGGTGAGTGTGACACGCAGGTAAAATTATATAGCCAAGAAACTAGCGAAAGTATATCAAAGAAGAAGTCAAGAGACATGATGCTAACGATGGTAAGTTAATGTGTAAAGGGAAGTATAGACGATGACGTCATCGGTGTCAGAAGAAGTTATATTGTGGACTTCTCGATTTATGATGGTTAATATCAGAGGCTAAAGTAAAAGCAGCGAAGAAAGGAATGGAAATTAGAAAAAGCAGCGAAGAAAGGAAGTAATGGAAATTAAAAGAAGTCTTAGAAAAAGGTTAACAGTATTCACAAAGCTTAAATGAAATGTATGCAAAGTATATGATGGAAAAAGTATATCTTAGTTTAACCAGACCACTGAGCTGATTAACAGCTCTCCTGGGGCTGGCCCGAAGGATTAGATTCATTTTACGTGGCTAAGAACCAACCGGTTACCTAGCAACGGGACCTACAGCTTATTGTGGAATCCGAACCACATTAAGACGAGAAATGAATTTCTATCACCAAAAATTAATTCCTCTAATTCTTCATTGGCCGGTCGGAGAGTCGAACGCTGGACCAACAGCGTGCTAGCCGAGAGCTCTACCCACCCTCCAATGAAGAACTAGTATGTGACGAATAACCGCGGTCGGGGTGTTTGGGAAAACTGTCACTTAAAGATGGTTGCAAATAATATTTAGTACTGAAAACAGTTCAGAAATCTCCGTCAAGACTGAGCAGTCTACCCACCGAAAAGTCCCTTCTCTTGGTAAAATGTTCGTCAATGTCCACATATACATTTTTCCACAATCCTGCCGAAAAAGATGCAGGAAAACAAACGAGTGAATAAAACCAAAAACACACCTTTACTGGATGTGAAATTAAATAAAAAAAACTAACAAAGATGACCTATTGTAAAGTATTTCGGGAACAAGAAGAAAACTCCAAAACTTATGAATTAATGGATCGCAGATGTGGAAAAATAAAGCTTTTTTACTGTTTCATGAATACATGGCATTGCATTGTACGGAGTCCACGTCCTGCTAATGAGGAACCTGATTAGTTCTATGAAGATGAATTTTGAAGCGATGGAAATTTCTCTCAGTTATATCATTTTCTTCTGAAACAGCAACAGGAGGCAAATGTCTTTTATTCTTTCTTTTTTTTCTTCATGCTACTGAGCTTTTCTTCATCTGAGGAAACGTTTACAAATATTACATATGTATGTATGTATGTATGTATGGATGTATATGTGTATATATATATTATATATACATATATATGTATATATATATGCACATTTTTACGGTTTATAAGTTCATTCAACAGTAACTTTGCTCTTTCAATCCATTAACACTGATAAAATGGACATACTGAGCAATGTGTTGTGCCCCTTAAGTTGTGATAAGATTCATCTATTTCATAGCTAGAATGCGCAGTACTCTAATCAAGTTCACTGAAAATATTAACATCATTACAAATTATCTCTTTTTAAGTCCCATAATATCAATTTCTTCCTAGCACAGACCTTCATCATTATGGCTTGTCTCTTTTAATATAAGACCGAGTTTTTCTTCACATATGAAATTACCTGTTGAGGTAAACCAGCTTCAACTAAAAGAGTAAACTATGTAAGCATAGTGAACACATTACAGGGGGCACGGCAAAAGCAAATTGCAAAATGATAGGAGACATAAACTTAACAATACCTTTACGGTTGTCTTTTGTGGTTGTCCTTAATAATACCTTCATGAATGTCTACTCAACATCAATAAAATATTCTATGAAAAATCTATGGGTTTCTTACACGCCATTCTGCCCGTTATTTCGAGTAGTGTAATGCTGTCAATAGCGTAACTCTCAATATTTTTATTAGTTTTTTTCCTTTTTTCTCCGACAGTCTATATGTCTTTAGTAAATTATTTAATCTTTATTCTTGCAGTAGTTTCAATATTTTTTTTATAGTTGTATTAACAAAGACCTGGTATTTACTAAACTTCAAATCCAACGGTCTGTACATAGAAATTGTTGGAACATAATTACACTACTACTGAATATAAGATGAGTAAAAACCATGCACTACCTCGTTCTATAATTGTTAGATGAACATTTATTCATTCTCTCTCTCTCTCTCTCTCTCTCTCTCTCTCTCTCTCTCTCTCTCTCTCTCTCTCTCTCTCTCTCTATATATATATATATATATATATATATATATATATATATATATATATATATATATGTATGTATTTATGTATACATATATATATTTTATATATATAAATATATATATTTATATATATATATATATATATATATATATATATATTATATATAAATATTAGTATACGTAAGTTACAATATACACATATATATTTATGGGAAAGTTTTTCCAAAAACCTAAAATAGTACGGTTGGATTACATTAAGTTACTAATGGTGAAAGAAAATATCACTTGTTCAATTCTATACACTGCTAATTCACAAACACTTCGAATGCGTACCATACACATTTTCAACTTTAAGTATTAGAAAAACTGTCAATCAGCAACTCTTACTGGAAGCCAAAGTCTTCGTTTTCTTATGAATATATGAGACATTGACTTATATGAAATCCAGTGATTATAAAAACATAACAAATAAAGTGTAATAAGATCTAAGACATTACAAGTCGCTGTATAATGAACGTTAAAACATCTCAGAGCTACAGCCAGGGCAGGGGAGTATGAAAACAGCGGTTGAAAGAACCTCCGGGTGAAGACATTAGCGTAACAGAACAATGGAAAGATGCTGCCTGCGAGCGCAGGAGAGTTTTGGACGCTGGCACATATCCAGCGAGCTCATGTACGTAATGACCAAAGAAGTAATTATGTGTAAAATTATAGGAGTTAACTGCCCTGCGTTCAAGTGAAAGACGACAACAGGAAACAAGAAGTCATCGATAATTATGCAAAATCTGGTTTTGGAAATACATAAATAAATGCATGCATACATACATTCTTTTTAAATATGTATGTGCGTGTGTGTTTGTGTGCATGTATTTATACAGATACGTTTATATATATATATATATATATATATATATATATATATATATATATATATATATATATATATATATATTTTAACAGGACCTCATTAAAACTGGATGGTATCTGGCGGAGATATTTATTCAAGAAAAGTTACAAGCTTTCTAGGATACTTGACAATGAGCTTGTAACTGACAGTTAACAGATTTTTTGAATAAATATCTCTGCTGGGTACCATCCAGTTTTAAAGAGGTCCTGTTAGTAATTGTATTAATGCACAGAGCAATTGTGTAAGTGATAGAGTTAATATGTATATATATATATATATATATATATATATATATATATATATATATATATATATATATATATATATATATATATATTTATTTTTTTACAGGCAAAAGCATCTCTTAGGTAATCAAGAAAGACTGATGAAAATAATGATGATGATAAGCGTCAATTATCAAAATGATATTTTCACATTTAAGTTTTCCTTAAAAAAGATTACTACATAGAGCACATTCAAATCTCCTTCCAGTGGCGTCGCCCTGGATTAAAGTTCAAGCATTCTCTCTCTCTCTCTCTCTCTCTCTCTCTCTCTCTCTCTCTCTCTCTCTCTCTCTCTCTCTCTCTCTCTATTGATCCCAAAATCCCGGGTCCTCCATTACCTACTTAATCCCAACATGAGGGACTTTGTGTAATCTTTTTGACAGTGTACTCCCCTCCACTGGATTCTCGTGACGCCTCCGACTTTGTTACACAGATTTTTTCTTGGGATGAAAGAGGGTTATCTTTGAAGGATAAAAAATGCATACGAGAAAAACATGGCATTATGATAAAAAGAAAAAAGGATTTAATCTATTTAAGTAATGTGTATACATATATGTGTGTTTGTGTATATATATGTATGTATACAGACATACATATATATACACATATATATGTATATATATATATATATATATATATATATATATATATATATATATATATATATATATATCATATATTCACGGCAAGATTCGAGGACAACAAAGCTTTCTTATCTACAACTATAGCAAACCAAAACTTTCTAAAATAATAAAAAAATAAAATAATAATAATAATAATAATAATAATAATAATAATTTTTCCTGCACCAGCATTTGATTCCTACTGATTAACAGGACAAAATGGCTTCCTTCCTGCACCTTCCACTGAAAGCAACAAAGACTGTAGAAATGAAACTACTATGAGCCACAACGACCCACGAAATACTTCAATACTTCTAATAGCTGGGGCGCCAATGGTGAATTTCCTCGATTAAAATCAAAATCAAAATCAGATATATTTCTAAAGATCTTGTGAGTTCCCCTGCTGCCTGAACGTGCGAGGGGGGACGAGCAATGGGGAGACGAGGAGAGAGAGAGAGAGAGAGAGAGAGAGAGAGAGAGAGAGAGAGAGAGAGAGAGAGAGAGAGCACATTTCATACCCCTAATTTTGATCCCCTTAGCCCTCCTTTTAATCCCTTTAAGGGGCATCATTCGGACCATTCACCACCTCCTCATCCACTCTACGGACCAGTAGGTATGAGTATTGGATCCTAGGTGGTGCAGGGGCTATCAGGGATAGGGAGGTGGGGGGAGGGGGAGGAGGGTGCACGCTGAAGGGGATGGAAGGGACGGACACACACACACACACGCACGCAGCTTTCTGGATGCTAGTCAGCTTTGTCAGTTGTCAGTCATTCTCCCGTGTGTCAGAACCACCGAAAAACCTTTGTCAGCCAGAGGGCCTTTTGTCACCTTTGTCACTCACCTTCCAGATCTTTGTCAGCGATTTGGGGCCAGCCTTTTACTCACGTTACTGGCCAGTTACTCGCAGAGTACTGATGCGAATAAATTGGATTTATCAAATATGTGACTCGTCAGGAGTGTTCCTGCCTCATGCGGGTGTTTAAAGAGAATAGCATCCCACGTCAGAATTCCCTGGGGAACGTTACAAGATTATTTATTATAAAATATCCAAAATGTCTAAATATTCATGAGGGAAGAGCTATCAATGGGGATTTTGCTCTTCCCATACGAATATTTGGAAATTTTGGATAATAAAACACCATTAGCTTTCAAAACAAACCTCCACAGAATGGAATGAACGCAGTGAAAAGCAAAAAAAAAAAAAAAAAACGAATAAAGAATGAATTGGGGTAAATTCAATTGAAAATAACGTACGCATGCATAAGCCGTAACCTCATAGTTAGAAAAGCCTATATTGTGTTCTACTTGTCGCTCCTCTTGGAATCAGGAATTAGCTTTTGTAAATCACGGAAAACTAAACAGTAAAGTTTTAAGTTCGTTAGATAAGAGATCCACATTAAAGTATTAAATAATGATTTGTTACCATAATAAAACAAAAAATCTTTCTTAACCATATCTCCCGTAATGACCACTATAAATCAAATTCTTGTCAATAGGTAAATATAATGGATGAGAGAATACTGTCTTTCAAGCCTCGGCAAAACAAACTTTTTTTCGTTGCTTCAGTTTTAATATCGACGCCGAGTAACACGCCGGTCAAAACCAACACATGTAGTACTGTATATATATATATATATATATATATATATATATATATATATATATATATATTAATATATTAATAATAATATATATATGTATACATATATATATATTTTATATATATATATATATATATATATATATATATATATATATATATTATATATATACTGGGGCTGGATCTATCCACGTGTGAAGGGGAGCGGAGACGGTACTGTAAAAAAACCTCCATTGATGACTTCAAACGCTTACCTTCGAATATAATAGCAACGCTGATGCCAAGAAACAAGTGGCGATAAATAAGTCGATGTTAATTATTATCATTCAACTTGCAGTAAAAATCCCTGTCCAAAAAAATTTACATCAAGATAGCTTCTGAGTAATAAAAGATGGACATGTTCAACCACCTCTTCATCTCTTATTTAAGCGGTTGCTACCACCTCATATTGTTTAAGTAAATTATGGTATATAATGTGAGGAATCAAATTTCAAACGTACTTGTAAAGACGAACAGCCGTCCATGATGTAACCTCTCTCTCTCTCTCTCTCTCTCTCTCTCTCTCTCTCTCTCTCTCTCTCTCTCTCTCTCTCTCTGATGTTGTAAGAGGCTACATGACCCCTTTCTGTAACCTACAAGACCTCGTTTTTCTCGTATCAGAACATCAAATCGAAGCAACTTTCGACTGAATTACATCCTTATGCTGGTTCGTTTTCCATTTACATGCAGAACAACGCAAAAATGATCATCATAAACAAAGTCAAGTCGACTTACTACATGACCTTTCAAGCGGCAACTGAGATCATAATTTCAGTTAAATGCACGCGCCTCCGAGGCTATGAACGTCTGTGAAAGGCGGCCGGCGTCTGAAACTGACATTTCTTTGTTCTGTAAAGTCTTACTGACGTCGCCACCTGGTGCTGTTCTACGAGTGAGCCTCAGTTTTCCTTTAGCCTTGATTTGGCCTTACATACATACATACATACATACATACATCTAAGTATTGAGACAGATTTTGTGAATTTATTGATTTTATGGAATTTAAGCCAATCCAAGTAATGAGGCCTTTTCGGCCATTCAGCGCTCAAGATAATGAAAGGAGTGGTTGTTAAAAGTTTATCTTAGTTTAACCAGACCACTGAGCTGATTAACAGCTCTCCTAGGGCTGGTCCGAAGGATTAGGTTTATTTTACGTGGCTAAGAACCAACTGGTTACCTAGCAACGGGACCTAGGACAGGAAAATAAAGAGATCCAGACAATAAGGGAGGTGAAATATAAGGATCTGAAGGTGGAACTGAGAGGAAATTCCAGTAGCACTAAGAAGTAATAATTAGAGAAATTGGACAGCAAGACTGAAGACAGGAAGCAGGAACGGAGGTACTATACAGTAAAAGGCTAAAAAGTGGGTGCAACAAGAGGCCGAAGTGACTCTTGCAAACACCCTTCATGTAATGCCTGCAGTGCATTACATACGTGAGATGCACTGACGGCACTACCCCATTACATGGGATTATGGCAGTGAATAAAAAGGTGAAATTTGGAAATAGGGCTCATTAGTTCTAGTCTTCTCTAAGACTTGTTAAAACCACGGTTAGCCTCTGAGGGGGTTAATTTTTTTTTTTTTTTATGCGGGAGACAGGGTTTTGCAATAAACAGAGTAAACTGAAGGTTCTCAACTTCTTTGAGCTGTAACCATAACAAGAGAAATGAGTGTTACCTATTAAAACTATTAACGTACGTGGATATATGAATATACTGGCACACGCACATATAATATATAATATATAATATTTATTTCTGACTTATATTCGGATCGAACCCAGATCTTTCAACTGAAAGGCAAGGGCGCTGCCCACTAGGCCTAGTGGGCAGAGCCCTTGCCTTTCAATTGAAAGACCTGGGATCAATCCTAATATGAGTCAGAAATTTATTTCTGTCCCACACGTGAATGTATGTGGATTATTTGTAACATATAATATATAATGCATATATTTATGTCTGTGAATATCTATATAAAAATGGTGAACGTTGCTACCGAATTATGTACCTATTATAATAACGTGTAAAGATTCCCGCACCTCTTATATCCCCACAAAAGCATAGCTAAAACGAAAATAACTGTCAAAGATAACACGCACCAAATTATACATAATGACATGAGCAACCCTAATCCTTCAGGCGTTTCATGTCTTCCAATATCCCCGCATACACCAAACTGCAACCCAAATATAACGATCGGCAATACTATTTGCCATTACAACAATCACATCTTGATACAACGTCAACACAATCATCCTCGCCTGGCCAGTACTACCAGGCATACAATAACGACCACCCTTCAATCAGCCCCATCCCACCTTGTCTGAGAAAGAGCTATAAATGTTATTGGGAGATGATAACCCCAAAGTGACAATATGATAACAACTAATTGCATGATTTTCCATGTACAGTCTTTATTATTTTTTTTTTTACCATCTTCTTCCTCCTCTGTTGATCCACTCCATTAGAGACGCGGAAAAATCAAGATTGCACGCCTTGTTGATTGAGTCCCGAGCTCTAAAATAAGCCTTTTACGACCGTGACTGATTGCACGGTGGTTGCAGACGACTGGAACGCGCCCCAGCCCCACCATGACTGATGCAATAATTTCGGATGACTGCAGGCTCTCTCTCTCTCTCTCTCTCCTCCGTGGCGATTGCACGGGGCATTCCGCTGCGACCGCATATTGACTGATTGTAAATCAAGTCTATAAATCACCAGAGTTCTGCCCTCTCTCTCTCTCTCTCTCTCTCTCTCTCTCTCTCTCTCTCTCTCTCTCTCTCCAGTTCCTGCCGTTCTCTCAATTGGAGGTTAAATATAGTTTTTTTTTCCTATCTTGCTAAATATTTGACCACCAAGTTAGAGAGAGAGAGAGAGAGAGAGAGAGAGAGAGAGAGAGAGAGAGAGAGAGAGAGAGAGAGAGAGAGAGAGAGGATACTTCTTTCTCTCTCTTACTCTCCTATAGGTCGGGTTTACAGTAGCCAAAGACTGATTGCGTAATAGCACCTTCGGAGCAGCGAGATTAATGCAATTTGCAGCGGCGAGCAAATACTGACGTTACACTTTCGTGCTGCGCGTAATCAGAATGGAATAAAAAAAAAAGTAAGACATACCTCGCGAAGGCTGATCTGATACACGCGAGAGGAAAAAAAAAATTAAATTGGAATA
This sequence comes from Macrobrachium rosenbergii, assembly GCF_040412425.1. Taxonomy (NCBI): domain Eukaryota; kingdom Metazoa; phylum Arthropoda; class Malacostraca; order Decapoda; family Palaemonidae; genus Macrobrachium; species Macrobrachium rosenbergii. Next base: position 19,882,102 of record NC_089791.1, read on the forward strand.
AGGTCTCGCCGAATAAGAGAATACAATATGTCAAGAAGTCTTTGGTGTAATAACAATGCGAAAAAAGTCGAGTCAGCACTTGCCTTGGGCGCGATAACAGCAGTAAAAAACAATGTCACTTGGAATCTGTACTGGTGCAATAACAACTGGTATGCAAGATGGAATTTGTCTTTGGAACAACAACAAAATAAACATTTGACTCAGAAAACTGGGTTCAAAAAAATAGATAAATAAAAATAAACAAATAAATAAATGAAATTTTTAAAAATGTATGGTGGACAGTATAGGGTATAATAACAAAACTATATCAGTTGGATGTGTGCATTAACAAAGAAAAGGGTATCAGAACCTGTCTTGGGAGTGTGAACAAACGAAAAGCAACGTTCATCTGGAATATGCCGCTGGGAACAAAAAACGCCTGTGAAACTAAATAGTTTCTCGAAGATCAATAATTAAGGATCTTTACCGTGGAAATTCTTTGGTAATCACAGCCCGAGAATCTCTACCAGCATTCCAGGATGTTTTCCTTCACTTACAAAAATGAACCGATATTGAATTTCATTGAAAATACCAGAAGGGTTTTGCCTTTCATAAGGCATGAAAACCGACATTAAGTTTCAATTAAAACACGTTTTTCCACGGTCCGTAAATACGATTATTACGGTGTTTACTGATTTTACGTGTCCAGTAGTATATTCTACGGCGCATTCTTCATCGTTAAATGATTAGCAAAGAATTCGCAACGATAATTCGAAAATTCTTACAGTCAAAATGAATAGCTTAACTTGTAGTAGTATAGGCGCCTACGCAAGTCCAGAAGGAAAAAAAAAAGTAAAAAATACGAAGAAGTTTCTTCGGCGCAATCTAGTTTTCTGTACAGCCGCTACAGCGTAAAATCAAGGCCACCGAAAATAGATCTATCTTTCGTTGGTCTCGGTATAATGCTGTATGAGCCCGGCCCATGAAACTTTAACCACGGCCCAGTGGTGGCCTGGCCTATATCGTTGCCAGAAGCACGATTATGGCTAACTTTAACCCTAAATAAAATAAAAACTACTGAGGCTAGAGGGATGCAGTTTGGTATGTTTGATGATTGGGGAGTGGATGATCAACATACCAATTTGCAGCCCTCTAGCCTCAGTAGTTTTTAAGATCTGAGGGCGGACAGAAAAAGTACGAACAGAAAAGAGTGCGGACAGAAAAACTGCAGATAGAAAAAAGTGCGACAGAATAAAGTGCGGACGGACAGACAAAGCCGGCACAATAGTTTTCTTTTACAGAAAACTAAAAACTGGTTTTTCTATAAATTAATTTTCTCTACTCTTGAAGACAATTCATTATCTTAATAAAACACGGAAAATACTTAGCAAGAAATAGCACATTGTGGCATTTTCACATATAACCCAATCTAACTCCGGACGGTGTAATTATGTACTAATGTACGAAAGAATTCATATATACCTACAACCGTATCCTAAAGATGTATTCTTATAAACTCTACTGTATATAAACGATATTTTTATAAAAGTAGGTATTCAACTTTAGTCATTCAAAAACGCGTTTAATATGACACGACAAAATACAAAGAAATGTTACAGCCACAGTTAACCATATATAACTCAAATAAAATGACCCTGAACATTTACTCAATATTTTTCTTTAATTAAATCACATACTAAAATATTGGAATGAAACAGATAAAATCAACGTCATGCCATTCATCGCTGAACTGTCATAATTTCTAGTTATACAAAATAAAAAACTGCATTGATCAAGCATTCAGATACAAAGACAAAACTAATATTCAAGCAAAGTATAAATCAAGCACTCTAACAGCGGAAACTGAACTTAGTAAGATTATGTAAACAGGTAAAAGTCGACGTACAGAAGAAAACGAAAACAGAAATCTTTGCAAAATTACCGGTCAACGGGAGCCGTTACCCCCTTAGAAAAATGACAGCCCATAACGTTCGCGAGATCCCCGTCCACATTTAACAGACGTAATGCTGCATTCTCGGAATTTTAAACCCCACATTTAAATAATTTACTCTCACATTATCATTTCACAGTTGATCTCCTCCTTTCAGGGGAACAATAATTCGGAGGACCGCGTAGCCTCTTCCTCAAATACCCACATGACCGCATATCCGCTCATGACGGCATGATTAAACGGTCGGCGACGGGAATTACTTATGTGATTATGTGGCCCAATAAAACCTTCTGGGGCACCCTTTGTTCCTTCACCTGGACCTGTCAATGCGGGGATTTACGGATGACCGGATTTATGAAGTGGGTCAATATGTACTCTGGAGATTACGCCCAGGTTCAGACGGTGCCCTGGAAATGGACAAGTAACCCACATATTTCTCTTCTCTCTCTCTCTCTCTCTCTCTCTCTCTCTTTTCTATTATGCCTTATGCCCTAAAAAATTATCATTTGAGACATTTTTCTCTCCTGTCCAGTCCCTTATATAAAAATTATATAGGCTTGTCGCCTCTTCTTGCTTACAGAGATATATTAAAAATTCTCTCTCTCTCTCTCTCTCTCTCTCTCTCTCTCTCTCTCTCTCTCTCTCTCTCTGTATTATGCCTTATGCCATAAAAAATTATTATCTGAGACACTGTTCTCTCCTGTCTAGTCCCTTATATAAAAATTTTATAGGCTTATCTCCTCTTCTTGCTTACAGAGATAATTAAAAATTCTCTCTCTCTCTCTCTCTCTCTCTCTCTATTATGCCTTATGCACTAAAAAATTGCTATTTGAGACATTGTTCTCTCCTGTCCAATCCCTTATATAAAAATTATATAGGCTTACTGCCTCTTCTTGCTTACAGATACATTAAAAAATCTCTCTCTCTCTCTCTCTCTTTCTATTATGCCATATGCTCTAAAAAATTATTATTTGAGACATTGTTCTCTCCCGTCCATCCCCTTATATAAAAATTATATAGGCTTATCGCCTCTTCTTGCTTACGGAGATATATTAGAAAATTCTCTCTCTCTCTCTCTCTCTCTCTCTCTCTCTCTCTCTCTCTCTCTCTCTCTATTATGACTTATGCCTAAAAAATTATTATTTGAGACACTGTTCTTTCCTGGCCATCCCCTTACGTAAAAATCATATAGGTGTCTCCTCTTGTCGCTTACACAGATATGTTTAAAAATTCTCTCTCTCTCTCTCTCTCTCTCTCTCTCTCTCTCTACGTGTCTATTTGTCGGTCTGTCTACCTGTCCTAGAAGCGCCTTTCTTCCTGCCAATCTAATGGTAAAAGAAAAATAGATTCTTGTCATTTATCATTTAAAGGTTTTCTTTGTAAATGATTTCATTCAGCTTTTCGGTTTACCTTATGCTTTATCAGTTCCGAGTGTGTGTGTGTGTGTGTGTGTGTGTCCTCCTAGTGGTACTTCATTATGAGTATGGTAACGATAACTGTTCCTCAACTGGTATTTTTTATATAAACAGCAAAGGAAAAGCAGCATCTCATAACCTATATCAGGCATATAACTACAGAAGACCGCAAAACAAAACAAAAAACTGACTACAAACGAATGCAAAAGAAAAAGATCTGAGGTTAAAAAACAAAATCCAAAATCTACAGGCATAAAAATCAGCGGACTTCGTTCAACTCTAAAAGGGAACAATTCTTGAACAGCTGTCAAGATTAATCGAGATTGTGTTGCATTTCTTAACGCCTAATACCCACTCATTGATGGTGTCTGAAATTAAGTATGTGAAGACTAGTTCTTTAAAGAAAAAATACTGTTAACTGACGAACACAACCCAACAATATGAGAAGTGGGAGGAAGTAGGGAGAAGGGCAAAAATACTTTTACCAAATCTTTCTATGACTAAATTTAATTATGTGAGAAGAAAGGGAAAGAGTGTCACAGATTTTGACTAGAGCAAAGCAAAATAAAACAAGATATGAATAACACAACCGGACAACGTCACCAGAAGAGATCAAAAGAAACCATGTTTGCTATGAAGGGAGGAACTGTTGGTTAATTGCTGCCAACCTCAAATTTCTATGAAATAAAAAGATAAGTGAATTCTACTTAAGTGATCTCTAGAAGTTGAAGTGACATGTAATAATAATAATAATAATAATAATAATAATAATAATAATAATAATAATAATAATAATAATAATCTTTATTTTTAATATACATTGGCTGTTCTACAAATTAAAGTCACAAATAAGCACGGTGTTACACACAATCAAAACACACAATGACAACATTCTCAAACTGTACTAAATACAACAAGATCAGTAGATAAAATCAAAGTGCAGTAAGTGAGAACAAATAAGATTGAAGCTGGCCTTGTGCCAGTACCACCTCACGCTCCGAAAGCATCCCGTAAACCAAAGGAAAGACAAGGGCTACCACAGAAACGGGTTGAGAAATTTCTCTGCGTGTTAGGCAGGAAGGTCGAGCACCAGTACATAAAAGAGACTTATTAGCCGGTATTATCTGCATGGCGATGGAATTTCTGCACTGATCGCGAGTTAACAGCTTTGGAAGGAGAGGACATTAAAGTCCAAGAGGTATTCGAGTGCAAAAGAGACGGCTCAGTCGGGTCAGCAAGAGCTCTCTCTCCTGACGGGGCTGCTTTGTAAATGTATGAGGCAATGTCGAACCTGAGAGAAGTTTTTCATGGTTACCTTACTGTAGCTCAGCAGTTGTAGGATGAATAATGGGGCCACTGACTGGCGTCCAGTTTTTCATTGCGTTCACCCCTTTTAAGGGAAGCTGATTTTATATATATATATATATATTTATATATATATATATATATATATATATATATATATATATATATATACATATATATATATATATATATATATATATATATATATATATATATATATATATTATATCTTATATTATATATATAATATTAATTGACTTTCTTATATTCACAAATATTAAGCCATAAACTTGTTTCATATCGAATTCACTGTACTTCGGGAATAAATGACACCCGAGAGAGAGAGAGAGGATAAAAATTAAAGTTACTAGAACAGAAGTTCAGAGAAAAACCTTTTACCTGGATTCTTGTGGGTTTATCGAGATAATATACCTTCAGAGAGAGAGAGAGAGAGAGAGAGAGAGAGAGAGAGAGAGAGAGAGAGAGATATTCTGTCGGCGCGTGTTTTCTCCAATCTAATCCGGATATGAACACGTTATAATCACATTCTTTCCCGGATTATCAGACTACGGTCGGATCTTGATTATATAATCCCTGCGGGAGAAGACCGTACTTTGAATATATCCGGACAGAGTGAAAGGACCTTCGGCGGTAGTGAAGGGTCTTTTGAAGGATATGTTTGACCAAAGACCTGAATTCAGATTACCTGAGAGCCGCCCTAAGACCCAGATGTATAAAGACCAGTATGTTGTAAGGTGCCTCCGACCCACACGGGCGGCGGGCTGAGTAGACCAATGGCCCCCGAGATCTCAGAGAGGTATTATAGCAGTACCATTATTCACTAGGTTATATATCGCTCCTTTGATGGGAAATGTGGATGATGATGATAGCGATGATGGTACTTTTGACGACGAAGATGAGATGATGATGAAAGAAAGTCAGTTTTAAGGAGGTTAAAAAAAGTTAAAATTCCCTTAACGAATCTAGACATTTTTTTCACCTCGGGCAACCATACTTAAAATCTATTGCGAAAACTAAATTACTGTCATTCGCTTCGTTAAAAATTCGGCATAAAACAGGTAATACCGAGGAACCACAGAAGTCATGAGACCCCAAAACAAATAAAATTTTATCACTGAAGTTCAATGGAGGATTACTGTGTGCGGTGGATAATTTCTGACTAACAAAGAAGGGAAAAAGAAGTGAAGAAAAAAATTAGTTACAAAATTATGGGATTGAAAAATAAGCTTCGGCCATCATCGAATGCCAAAAATCAGAAGTCTTATCTACTTTTGGCTAAATGTGAACGCCTATAATCTCTCACTGACTTTATGGCTTGTCAATATCCTATAAAGCCCTCAAAGAGAGCAAAAAAATTAAAAGTTTCACCTCAAAATCAGAAGATTAAAACCTCCTTCGACACACAGTTACCCATTCACAAAATACTTTCCTTTTAGTTTTCTGTAAAAGAAAACTTGTTACGGCTTTGTTCTTCGTCCGCATTTTATTCTGTCAGCCCTTTTTCTATCCGCCTTCAGTTCTTAAAAACTACTGAGGCTAGAGGGCTGCAAGTTGGTATGTTGATCATCCACCCTCTAGTCATCAAACACACCTAATAGCAGCCCTCTAGCCTCAGTAGTTTTAATTTCATTTAAGGTTAAAGTTACCCATAATCGTGCTTCTGGCAACGATATAGGGTAGGCCACCAGCGGGACGTGGTTAAAGCTCCATGGGCCGCGGCTCATACAGCATTATACCGAGACCACCGAAAGATAGATCTATTTTCGGTGGCCTTGATTTTACGTTGTAGCGGCTGCACAGAAAACTCAATTGCGCCGAAGAAATCGGCACAATTTTTACTTGCTTTAGATAGTTTATAATTTTGTATATCTTGAGGCTGTAGAAACAGATATGGTGGTAAACGAGCAAGGATAGGAAAATGAGACATTATTACTAGAATATTTTTCCGTAAACAATAGAAAACCGTTTACATTTACGGAAAATGAGTTCATGAACTTTTTTTTTTTATAAAAACAGCAACCGCTGCAAACAAACAACTACTGAAGGTGAAAGATGAATGAAAAAGACAAGCGACCCTTTGTCTTAAAGAACTTCTGTATCAACAATAACGAAACAGAAACCGCCACTGGTCAGCTAAAAGAAGTTTCAAATCCCGCCTAATAAATCCAGCCATATTTTTGTCTGGCATGGCCGTCGTAAATCACGGGGATATTATTTCACTGAAGATAAAAGATCACGGCACTGGGCCCGAGGAATACTTACCATAATGGGCGGGGTCCATGGCTGAGGTAGATGGAGGTTGTGAACGCCCACTTCTTTGCGATCTACATGGTCACTTTACTCCTGTTGGGAAGAAGATACATTCGTTATTAAATAACAATCGTAAGGCAAGATGCCGAGGCTTTTTGTGCGTCTGTTTAGAAAGAAATGTGCAGGATTTACGCTCGCGCGTATCCAGTTCGGGTTCCAAAAGCTACTCTCTCTGAATAGAAATGCAAGAAGCTTCTTCTTCATTTCCTCTTAATCTCCTGGATCCAACTGTCTAAGATTGCACTAAGCAAAGAGTATAGGAAGAGCAATAAGAAGTGGGTTCCTATTTCATACTGGGTTCTATTTTTTCTAACTGTAATTTTACAGTTAAAGTAAATTATCAAAGGAGTATCCGAAGAATTATTCTGAAGCACTGAAAACCCATTAAGAAGTTTCATCAGCCCACAAATTTCCCTGTGAAGAATTATATGTTGAGAAGCCCATTTAATGGTAAGTGAACATAAATTCCATTCCCTTTTAACCCCTTACAGTCTTGGCTGCAAATGGACCTGGCAAGCCTCCTGCAACCAGCAGCGAAATGTTACTTGCTGCGCGAAAGCACTCACTCGCACACTATTAGGCAAGTCTTGAAAGCGGCCGAACCCAGCAGACCAATTTCGAAAGATCAGCAGAACAGATAAGTCCTCTGAGCAGTTGAGACACATAAATGACTTTCCTAACAGATCGCCGAGACTTCGGGTGTCGTAGCGCCTTCAACAGACACCATCTGCAGTTTTCAGCGACGAAAACGCGGCGAAACAGCAGTAATAACACAGATGCACCGAACAGGTGTCGACTCATAAATTAAGACCTCGGAAAGGCAGGTACGCAACATCCTAACACTGCAATCTGCATAGACGCTACGACCCCACTACAGCAATGGACCCCGTTACATGGAATTTCCCCTCCCCCAATTTTGCCATTTTGATGCAAATTTCACTTCTGTAAAGAGAAAGCGGCTGAATCAACTTACGTTTTTTTTTATCTTCCTTCGTTTTTATTTTTTTATGTTGAGGCCTCTGCAGTTGCAGTTCCACTACACCCTCATACATAAACGGAAGATGATTTATAACAACCCTTCCCCAAGACTGTGTGCTAGAAGGAATGAATATATAAATCTAAATGGCACATTTGCAGCTTGCAAAGGTATGACTTCAGAATTTTTCTTCTTCTCTGAACATCATCGAAGGCCACTGTTTGGTGTCACTTTACAAGATCAAATTAATCAGTCAGTCAACTGATTCTCCTCTGGGTTTTTAAAGCCGGATATTACAAATTGCAATCCAACTGCTTCTGCAACCAGAAATGCTGGTCTTAGCAAGTGACTAAAATTCTCAACTAGCCTCTAGTTTCGACACAACGCCTTATGTATAGTAAATATTGTTTTGAACTGAATATAGAATTTAGGCCAAAGGCCAAGCACTGGGACCTATGACGTCATTCAACACTAAAACAGAAATTAATAGCAAAAAGGTTTGAAAGGTGTAATAAGAGGAAAACCTCGCAGTTGCACTAAAAATCAACTGTTAGGAGAGGGTGGAAAGTAAAATGGAAGAAAGAGAATATGAAAGGAAGTACAGTAAAAGGAATGAAAGGGTTGCAGCTAGAGGCCGAAGGGACGCTGCAAAGAACCTTAAGTAATGCCTACAGTGCACAGCATGAGGTGCACTGACGGCACTACTACCCCTTGGGGCGTAAATATTGTACCCAAAACATTTGTTCATTAACTATCAGTTTAAAATGATGAAGGAAAATAATCGGTGTCAATAACTTGTCACCTAAGCGCACCCACGTAAACTCCTTCAATGTGTACCCTACACGATCAAATAGTTGGCCCAATGCTAAAAATTCTGATCGACTATGACCCCCCCTAATAACACAATAAAATAATACAATTTCATTACGCATACATGAAGAATATACTTGCTTATTTAGAATGAATTCGATCCTCATTAGGAAACATAACGCTTACATAAAAAGCTAAGATTTTCTCACAAAGAAAATCTGAGGAATTCGCTTTGCGTTCAAAAAAAAAATTATAGTTTGACTGCCATTCGAAAACAGGCGTCGATTTCGAAAACGTTAGAGTTCATTCACTTGAACGAGGTATGAGTGTTCACATCTTAAACCTCAGCTTTCAGGAACCTGGCTTGCACTAATTAGCACAACAAGGAAACCCGTTTTAGTTTTCTGTAAAAGAAAACTATTGTGCCGGCTTTGTCTGTCCGCCCGCACTTTATTCTGTCCGCCCTCAGATCTTAAAAACTACTAAGGCTAGAGGGCTGCAAATTGGTATGTTGATCATCCACCCTCCAATCATCAAACGTACTAAATTGCAGCCCTTTAGCTCAGTAGTTTTTATTTTGTTTAAGGTTAAAGTTAACCATAATCGTGCATCTAACAACGATACAGGACAGGCCACCACCGAGCCGTGGTTAAAGTTCCATGGGCCGCGGCTCTTACAGCATTATACTGAGACCACCGAAAGACAGATCTATTTTCGGTGGCTTTGATTATATGATGTACAGAATACTCGACTGCGCCGAAGAAACTTCGGTGCATTTTTTACTTGTTTATTATTATTATTATTATTATTATTATTATTATTATTATTATTATTATTATCCGTTAAAATAGTTCGGATCTTAGTAGTACTTTCAGGAGACCTTCGATGGTGACAATTTGTAAAGTTAAATAAGCACGAGTGCGTTCAATTCGCTAAATCCTTATGAGGGTAACACGATTCGTACAGGGAAATTCAAACATGACTTCCTCGATATTCTTACATGAAATATCTATAACTGTATCAACAAAAGCATCCGACTTAAAACGATAATAACATCCCGCTGGCAATGACCAAGAAACATCCAACATCCAGTTACGACCGAAACTGTTTGCTGCAAGTATACGAGGATGTTTGCATAAACATAACGGATTTCCATAATTTTGGGGAGGCTATGAACTAAGCATTTATAACTCAGCCGAAGAGGTCAGGAACCTGATGGATTATAGGTATAGTTCGGAAGAGATTTTCTAACCGCACAGTTCTATATACTCGTATTATTTGTAAAAAAAAAAAAAAAAAGTGCTGAAATTTCTTCGGCGCAATCGAGTTTTCTGTACAAAGTATAATGCTGTATGAGACTCTCAGCCACGGCCCATGAAACTCTCAGCCGCGGCCCATTAAACTTTCACCCACGGCAAGGTGGTGGCCTGCGTTGTTGGCGCCATAGTGGTGCCAGACGCACGACCATCTAACTTTAACCTTAAATGAAATAAAAACTACTGAGGCTAGAGGGCTGGAATTTGGTATGTTCGATGACTGGAGGGTGGATGATCAACACACCAATTTGCAGCCCTCTAGCCTCAGTAGTTTTTAAGATCTGAGGGCGAACAGAAAAGTGCGGACGGACAGACAGGTAGCCATCTCAGTAGTTTTCTTTTATAGAAAACTAAAAATAAATAAAAAAAATCTGAATGTTCTGTTTATCAATTATCTTTATCCAATATCTGGAATGTAAAAGTGTTCTTGCAAAGTGCTGCTGGATTCATAAGATTTATCCGCATACCTACTGTTTTCTCTCGAAAATGTTCTGGCTTCTATTAGACTGGCGTCACATAAGCAAAGGCCATTCTCTGTAAAAACGACTCCCAAGACACTTCAAAATGCATGTGTTTAAAATAGCACCATTAATCATGAACGTTGGCATGAGGTCCACAGTAAATAGCCTGATCAGAAATCAGGTCGACGGGCCAAACAGATGCTGCTCTCTCTCTCTCTGAGGGGATTTGCATATGCAATACGTCTAGAAACTGGCAAATATTTACCATGAAAAAAAAAAAAGTGCTTGCTTCTCTCGAGCTCCATTTTTATGTCAGGGTATATAACGGAATTTCGAAGATTCTGACAACAATGGTCACGCAAATGTTCTAAACAGGTGTAGTTTTACTTCAGGGATAAGAAGAAAGGATCATTACAAGACCATGTTAATGACAATCGTCATCAGTAAGATAAAAATAAAAATAATAGAAAAAAAAACACAGGAATCCACAAAACCAACATTTGGAGATTCCGCCCCATTGAAACGAAAACGGAAAAGTAACCCCGTTCCACCAAATAAGAAAAGACAAACAGGAAAAAGGAGAATGAGAAATTAAGACTGGAAAAGAAGCCCTGCATTTCTCCCGATATGTGGCTACAGCAATTTGCATCAACAATTATCCGCAGAGGGGCGTAACACCGCAGATCGCTCCCGATTTCGAAGAGGCCTTTAATTACGGGGAGAATAAGGTCTGCTTTGCCGTAATGAATGGAAGGGCGGCATAGGCCTTCTGACGGCGGCATCACGACAAAGGCTAAGCAAATCAGCCACAGGGGACGAAAGCTGCTGCTACCTTTGGATTTGCATCTCTTTCTAAAGTCTTCCTTTTATCTCTGCCCTCCATTCTGTACGTACGATTTCTCTCTCTCTCTCTCTCTCTCTCTCTCTCTCTCTCTCTCTCTCTCTCTCTCTCTCTCTCTCTCTCTCTCTCTCATACAACACACTGCCTGGAGGAAAGGCACAACACAAGCAGAAATGCTCACCCTTGAATAACAAAGCAGAATGGTTTTACAAAGACTCTATGTTAAACAAAAACAAATTGAATTTAGATACCCTACATAGAGAGAGGACAAACAAATAAACAAATACGCAAAAACATGCATACATACATACAAACATACACACACGCATCACACAAATCAAAAGCATACAAGGCGCATGCCAATCTGACAACATAGCTCAGACTGCAACATACAAGACCGCACAGTGAGGGATCCTACAAATTGGAGCCTAACTCATTAACGGCAAATTTATTTCGATAAAAACAAAGTCAGAGCATTTGAAAGGTAAGATTAAATGCGTCATGCAATAAATTCACGGTGTTCATACCCCGGCGTCATTACCTGGCTCCACTTAACAAGCAACAGACACTCTGCAAAAAATAAGTCAATAAAGAAGTGGAAGCAATATTTATACGACTCCCAGACGAAAATTATGAATGGTGTCTCGTAACGAACTGGACTGATGAAGAAGAAGAAAGAGTTTAGTTACGAAAAAAAATGCTTACAAAATTATATTATCAGCTATAAGGTGTTAGTTACGGCTACTCTGATTCTGACGTTTCTTTAAATCTTTGAACGAAAAGCATAATCCTCTGATTCAGATACGAACATTTAATAACTATACTTTCATGAATAAGACATTTTCACACTAAATAAGAGAGATCTCAAGAATTAATCTGAAATTTCAGGGAAGAAAATCTTTCACCAAAAGAAAAAAAAAATAAACATATAACTATAATTTCATAGGTAAAATATAATTTCACTAAATAACCACTGAATCAATAAAGCACTTAATATTATCCATACATTCCCTGTAAGATTTCATCACAAAAACACCCCAGGCAATCTAAAATCATACATAAATACATGAGAAAAGTGTGTGTGAGAAAGAGAGAGAGAGAGAGAGAGAGAGAGAGAGAGAGAGAGAGAGAGAGAGAGAGAGAGAGAGAGAGAGAGAGAGAGAGTGACACGATCCCAACCGCAAAGTTCTGATTGATATGTGCATCTCGGCCCAATAAACTATTATGTTTACAGCTGGAAGAGCCACAACAAGGGGAGTTATGTCTTCGTAAATGGCCTGATATCCTTCCACGGTGTTTGGCAGTGGGGGTTCTGGGAGGCAGACATCCATGCTAAAGTAGTTATTTGATTGGCTATTGCATATATTTGAAGGTACATTGAGTTTCTGCGTTTAAAACCTAATGCGTGCATCTTGTGTGAGGCTTACAGTTCTCCACACACACACACACACACACACACACACACACACACACACACACAGAGAGAGAGAGAGAGAGAGAGAGAGAGAGAGAGAGAGAGAGAGAGAGAGAGAGAGAACAGGTGCTTGAATAGAATTCATGGTACCTTATGGTTATCGTAAGCTAGATCTAGATGCATCAATCCGAATTTTTAAAAGGTTATTCATATTAGCTCGTCATCAATAAATACTTATATGTTGTCAAATGGATTTTATCTAACTCGAATGATCTGGGGCGAAATTCACTCTTCAGGATGACTTGTAAATATTCTTATAATATAAATAAATATAATGTCAGATTATATACAGAGCATAATTAAAATTTCACGTTCATATTCGTCTTTCTCTTAACTAGCGTTGTTCAGCGTTTGATATGCGTTTGTTTTCAGATTCCAAAATGACATACATACCTCAATAAAAATATTCAAAATTGGTAACTTGGGCATTTTCTTCCTACACTATTCGGAAATGCTAATGGCAGAAATTGTTTATTAGAAGACGTTTGTTTACTTTAATGTGCCAAACCTGAGAATTACTGTAATTTGAAACCAATACTAATTCGTGATTCTCGAGACGTTTCTTTCGGAGTTCAAATATGAAATCTGGTTAAAAAAAAAAACTTTAACCTCTTATGTCATCCCAACAAGAATTTTAACAGCGTGCCATCACGGGCATCTCAGGCATTTATAAATAAACATGGAAAACAGAACCCACGAGCCTCTAATCACAGTTATGAATTAAGATGAGGATATGTCTAACGAATAGAGAGTTAGCGTTCATAATAAGTCCTGGTTGCTGTTGTTGTTTTAAAATAAGCTAGCCTTATGCCAGCACGGGCTCTTGGTGTGATGGTTAACCTCGAGGTAAACACTTACGAGCTGGGAGTTCTCTACGTTAAGGAAATCTTCTCTATTTCGGTACCTTTGGCTTCACAAGCTTCAGAAGCCCTATCCACAAACCACCCTCGCTACTATTCAGAAGCTCTTTCTCCTTCCACCTACTCCCACCTCTCTATAGTCCTCACCCCCTAGACCCACCTATCCCCCCTCCATCCCCAACCCACAAAGCCCCGCCCCCTCCCTTCCTCCTCATCATTCTTCTGGGACGGTTCGCGGCTGCCTTTGGACCTCCTCGTCTCGCATTCTTCCAACCAACAGGTTATTTTTCACTTGTCCTCTATCCGTTGCCCGAAGCCGATGTCTTTGTTCCCACGCTGCGAACAGCCTGAGGTCGAAGAGTTCTGAAAGCCTACTGGCCCACAACACCGAATTAACATTCGAAAAACAAAGATTTTCAACCATCTCGATCGGCGGCAGTGTGCCAGCCTCTTCTGGGCCAGTTTTCAGTTTCTTTCGGATTCCTTTGGGAGCGCCAACAACCTTTAGCCCGTCTATGTATGTTTTCTGCTTTATTCCTTTTACCTCTCTTGTTTTCTTTCGTCTCCCGTTGATTCTCCCTATGCTCATTCACGTTAGCCCGATTGTTTTCATTCGGTTCCGGCGAGTTCAGGAGTCAATAGAACATGCGGCCGATTGTTGACGAGATTTCGGGAAATGGACGCCCATTTTTCAGTTCCTATGAGAGTTAGCAACGAAGATTACAATTGGCAAGGTCAAGAGTGGAAGACCTCAGGCCAAATAAAATAATGCAATGCATAAAATGAAAATTCTGATTTAGACTCAGGCGCAAAGTAACCGTTTGTTCGTGTAGCTGATTGCGTTGGGCTCCTTCTTAACCATGAAAATATTAATGTACATATTTTAGCTCATGACCGTAGACAAATACAGATAGGAAACCAGAAAATAATGTAATTTTTAGTCGTTTTCTGAAGTGGATTGCTTTTACTATGCCATCAAAATACAGAAAACATGCACATGCATAATTCGAGTTGTTTATTTAACAGACTATTGGATAAAAAATATCGACCATACAGCAACAACTACAGCGACAGTAATAATAATAATAATAATAATAATAATAATAATAATAATAATAATAATAATAATAACTTTAGTCCATGGCCATATACTATTAGAAGAGAAGATAAACCATAAGCATTACTAAATACCTTTAAAAACTATGATGATGATTTTGATTTCAGAGAAAACGAACTAAAAAAACACACACACACACAAAACGACCAAACTAATGGAATCCAATATATGGCAGCGGAAGTGGTATTGAATTGTAAAGACCAACGAGCGAAAAGAGATTTCGAATAAAAAAATGAGAAAAAATTGAATTGAATGGGTTTTTGTGGGAGTATGAATGAAGGTGCACATTACTTCCATCTTGGAGACTTTGGGAGAGCGAATGAATCGAGGCCCAGGAAATACTTTCTAGACCGTGGTAAAGGGTAACGAATGACAATAAAAAATAGAGAGAGAGAGAGAGAGAGAGAGAGAGAGAGAGAGAGAGAGAGAGAGAGAGAGAGAGAGAGAGAGAGAGAGTTTGAATTAAGAATATATAAAGAGCAAAGCTTTAAAGACGCTATGAACATGTTGAGAGAGAGAGAGAGAGAGAGAGAGAGAGAGAGAGAGAGAGAGAGAGAGAGAGAGATTGAATTAAGAATATATAAAGAGCAAAGCTTTAAAGACGCTATGAACATGTTGGAGAGAGAGAGAGAGAGAGAGAGAGAGAGAGAGAGAGAGAGAGAGAGAGAGAGAGAGAGAGAGAGAGAGAGAGAGAGAGATTGAATTAAGAATATATAAAGAGCAAAGCTTTAAAGACGCTATGAACATGAGAGAGAGAGAGAGAGAGAGAGAGAGAGAGAGAGAGAGAGAGAGAGAGAGATTGAATTAAGAATATGTAAAGAGCAAAGCTTTAAAGACGCTATATGAACATGTTGACAGAGAGAGAGAGAGAGAGAGAGAGAGAGAGAGAGAGAGAGAGAGAGAGAGAGAGAATTAAGAATATATAGAGCAAAGCTTTAAAGACGCTATGAACATGTTGAGAGAGAGAGAGAGAGAGAGAGAGAGAGAGAGAGAGAGAGAGAGAGGAGAGAAGAGGAGGTAAATAGGAGCAGAAATATATTTGCGGGCTGCTCCAGGAGCAAGAGCCCGTGCCAGCACAAGGCTGGCTTAATCTTAAACAACATTATACAAATCTAAATTCTAAAGACGTAATGTATACGTTGAGAGAGAGAGAGAGAGAGAGAGAGAGAGAGAGAGAGAGAGAGAGAGAGAGAGAGAGAGATGAGGACAGCTGAAGTACAAATAAATAAAAATAAAAAGCTAAGTTTTAAGTACGCAATGAATACGTTAGAGAGAGAGAGAGAGAGAGAGAGAGAGAGAGAGAGAGAGAGAGAGAGAGAGAGAGAGAGAGAGAAGCGTCACAAACAGACAAGAGAATGCTGGTAAATAGGTCTTTGGGGAGAGGCTAAGTCCAGGTAAATATAGTCCACCTTAATAAAGAGAAAGAGAGGAAGTACTTAGGATAAATAAG
>NC_089791.1:19903387-19938387 GCF_040412425.1 Macrobrachium rosenbergii
ACCTATAATCTTCACAGAAAAGTTCACTTTTGACCCATTACTGAAAATATATAATAATAATACTATACTTTATTTCAGCTTAAAGTCATAAGCAAATACTCTTCAAGAACGCTAAAACCTATTTTGTAAGGAAGAGCACATGAACGTTCATCTCACCCAAGAAGAGTTTTGTTGCAGTTTCGCCTTAATGACTTCCCACTTTCAATATAGAAACAGCCTTTACAGTTTTTAGTTTTCTGTAAAAGAAAACTATTGTGCCGGCTTTGTCTGTCCGTCCGCACTTTATTCTGTCCGCCCTCAGATCTTAAAAATTACTGAGGCTAGAGGGCTGCAAATTGGTATGTTGATCATCCACCCTCCAATCATCAAACATGCCATAATTGCAGCCCTATAGCCTTAGTAGTTTTTATTTTATTTAAGATTACAGTTCACTATAATCGTGCTTCTGGCAACGATATAGGACAGGCCACTACCGGGCCGTGGTTAAAGCTTCATGGGCCGCAGTTCATACAGCATTATACCGAGACCACCGAAAGATCGATCTATTTTCGGTGTCCTTGATTATACGCTGTAGCGGCTATAAAGAAAGCTCGATTCCGCCGATAAAACTTCGGCGCATTTTTTACTTGTTTTTTTAATGCTTTCGGCCACTTAAAAGGAGGAAAGCAAAAACCAATATTTCAAAAAGTCACGCGAAACAGAAATGACCATCAGTGAAAAATTACAATTTAATATAACCTGCAAAGAACCGAATATTGTACATCTCAGCCAAATACGTGATAATGACAGGACCCAAAAACCCAGGCGAAGCCACTGACACTTGAAGGGCGACTCCAATCCTTCTCCTAAATGAGGAACGAGGACCACTTTTACCCCCGCATTGTTCTTAATGCTCCCGCTAAACACAAGAGATGAGAGGAGCCGACGACGCTAAGCACCGGCCACTTATTTGAGGACCGATTCGATTCGGTCTGGTTTTTCAACATCGGGACCATCAGGCTGGAGCGTCGGATCATGACCGAATTTAATTAAGTCCGAGGGAGGTGTCAAAGGGACCGACGTGTTATGACGGGTTTGCGCGAAGGAAGACAATGCGTGTTTTACTCGCTGGCTTTACCCGGAAATTCTCAATGAATCTCCTCCTGTCTGGGCATTAGAAGGGCAGCGGCAGGAGCAGCAGCGGCAGCAGGCGCATCATCATCATCAGACAGGGAAGCTACTGAGGTCTCTCTCTCTCTCTCTCTCTCTGTGGTGAAGGGTATTACCTACTGTCCAAGTTCTTCGAATCTGTCTTTTCCTCTGCTAGTTCTTTTTTAAATGAATTTACAGCCTCTACCTTCTTATATTTCTGTTTATTATACAATTATACCTTATTCCTTGCTCTCTCTCTCTCTCTCTCTCTCTCTCGTGAAGGATATTACCTACTGTCCAATTTCTCTTCGAATCACAGTTTTTTTAAATGAATTTTCTACCTTCTTATTTTTCTGTTTATTATACCTTTATACCTTATTCTTGCTCTCTCTCTCTCTCTCTCTCTCTCTCTCTCTCTCTCTCTCTCTCTCTCTCTCTCTCTCTCTGGTGGTGAATTTACACCCTCTACTTTCTTCTTTTTCTGTTTATTATACCTCTATACCTTATTCTATGCTCTCTCTTTCTCTCTCTCTCTCTCTCTGATAAAAGGAATCACCTACGATGCAATTTCTTCGAATTTGGTCCTTTCTTCTGCTGGTTCTTCCTTAAATGAGTTGGCATCCTCTACCTTCTACCTTCCTTTCATTCGATACTTGATTCTACGCTCTCTTAAAATGACATCCCCTCTTCTAGAAATACATAATTGCTGGAATGGTTAGAACTGAACCCAGTAGCATCACAAGAGTAGCTTTGCTTTCAATACGCAAGATTAAAATATACCAATGCTGACAAAAGCTTTCCTTGAGGAAAAGAACTTAGCTCTGACACAATATTTTTAAAATTAGAATTGTTCACAGCATGATATTAAAAACAACACGACCGCTAATTCTTCATTTCATCATCATATCCTATCCTACATAATGCTTTCCTCTTATGAACAATTTCTAATTCTGAATTCAATTCCTTGAATTTCCTTGCAAGAAAGGTTCGTTTTTATATCATTAATTTTCTTTGCTTTTTAGGAGACGGCATCTCCTCAATTCACCTTCCCTTCCACCCTGTTGCGCTGAAAGGGTTTCGCAAGAAAGTGTCTATAAAAGAGGTACTATAAAGGGAAGGAAAACAAACAAAAAATGCGCCGAAGTTTCTTCAGCGCAATAGAGTTTTCTGTACAGCGTATAATCAAGGCCACCGAAAATAGATCTACCTTTCGGTGGTCTCGGTATAATGCTGTATGAGCCACGGCCCATGAATCTTTAACCATGGCCCGGTGGTCGTCTGTTCTTCATCGTTGCCAAATGCACGATTATGGCTAGCTTTAACCTTAACTACTGAGGCTAGAGAACTGCAGTTTGGTAGACTGTGTTTAATGATTGCCGGGTGGATGATTAACATACCAATCTGCAGCCCTCTTGCCTCAGTAACCTTTAAGATCTGAGGGCGGACGGACAAACAAAACCGGCGCTATAGTTTTCTTTTACAGAAAACTGAAAAAAAAAAAAAAATCATTTTAAAAGCCACCTAATTTACCGTAATGCCACGTCTCTATCCTTCGGTAGCCACTGTTGGTGGCTTCGCAAAATTTCAGTCTAATCTATCCCGGATGAAATGGGAATGGGGAGGACCTTGATCCCAGAAGCCAGTTTTGTTAAACAAGTACAACGGTTGCTGAAACAAACGAGGTGTCGCGGGGCGCCACGATCAGTATGCATTCTGCAGCCAAATTGCTGTTTCTCGACTTAACAGTAAGGCTTCTTCAGTTCTTGTGTTTTGGTCATGCCGTCTCAGTAGCACATTTGGACAGAGGCACACTCTTTACCATTACTATTCAGAAGATGAACCCTATTCATAAGGAACAAGCCCTCAAGGGCCACTGGCTTGAAATTCAAGCTTCCAAAGAATATGGTGCTTTCATGGACTTAAGAGAGAAAGTAAAGGGAAATACAGAAAGAAGAGATGTCACTTATCAAAAAGAAAAAATAAATTAAGAGATAAAAATGTATTAAAATTCAAGAAGAATAGCTCGAGGGTAGTAATGCATCGCATCTTCGCTTGAACTTTGAAGTTCCAATTGCACGACATCCTCAGGGAGACTGCGAGGAATAAAGCACCTCTGGAACTGAGAAGTTCAACAGCGAAGCACATTTACTCCATACTGGTGCTGCTGTTCAGCGAATCTGGTTGGTCTCGGCAGGAAAAGGAGACTGGGATCAATTGTGAATGTGAACGATCTCTATTAAAATACAACTTATGAAAAAGTGACAAACAAGGGACCATCCGTCGATGGTCAAGTCATAACTATTTCTATTAGGAAGCAGAAACCTACCACCACGAACCACTCTATCTGAAAGAGATAACTCTCTGCCAGACTCACCAACTATGCATATACCAGAAATCAAAATACAGATGCATAGTAATAATAATTCAAAACTAATATGAAAACTTTAAAATCGACCGATAGTAAAACAATTATTGCACAGTTTATCAAAACTGTTCTATTCCGCGGCCAAGTGAATTACAACCCAGGAAGAAAGATTTAATAATAATAATAATAATAATAATAATAATAATAATAATAATAATAATAATAATAATAACAACAACAAAGCAGGCATTTTCATGAAAAAGGAAAGGCGGGTGTATTCTCAAGTAAGGGAAATCAAGTCCAAGACAGGGGAAGTCCAGTGTATCAAAGCTATGACACATGCCTAGAATGAAGAGTATTGGTTTTATGGTCACCAATCAGTCGAAGAAAACTAATTGTGGGAAGACAGAAGACCCTGCAGTCACGAATGGCAGCTCTTATACTCCAATCAATTATGCATAACGTAATTGAAAGCCGGGGATGCGAAGTGCTTTAATAACCTATAAATATAGTATTAATAACGATCGCCTTAAACTAGATTTTCAGTCGAAAAGCCAGTTCGTTTAACACGAATAACCGGAAAAGCTGTTTCAGCACAGGAAACCATACAAGCACAATAAGAATGTATTTTGGACAGAAATATAGCGACACGGGTTCCTGGAATACAGGTACAAAAACTAAATCAATCACACATCTATAAAAATAACAAATACAATTGTGACTAACAAACAAAATTAAACCAATCACACATCCACAAATATAGCAAAAGTTAAGTATACCTTAGTTTACCCAGACCACTGAGCTGATTAACAGCTCTCCTAGGGCTGGCCCGAAGGATTAGACTTATTTTACGTGGCTGAGAACCAATTGGCTACCCAGCAACAGGACCTACAGCTTATTGTGGAATCCGATCCACATCATACCGAGAAATGAATTTCTATCACCAGAAATAAATTCCTCTAATTCTTCATTGGCCGGCCGGAGAATCGAACGCGGGCCCAGCACAGTGCTAGCCGAGAACGATATCGACCCGTCCAACGAGGAACTACAAATATAACAAAAAATGCAATAACTGGGACTAACAACAACAAAAAAGAATTAACGAGCATTAGGCAAGTAACTAACAGGAGGCAAATTCCTGAAAAAAAACTAGAAAAAAAAAAACGGTAAAAAACCTTGACCATTTTGTGTGGGTCTAAAGACCCCTCCGCGTGCTGGGGTCCAGTCTGTGGCTGACCGCACGACAGAAGTCATTTTAGGAACAGTTAGGTTGAAAATTAGGATGACAATTAGTTAGACTGAATCAGGTAATGAAAACGAGGATGGAGACATGGATTGATGAGGTTTTTTTCCAAAGAATTTGGGGGTGGAGAGAGAGAGAGAGAGAGAGAGAGAGAGAGAGAGAGAGAGAGAGAGAGAGAGAGAGAGAGAGAGAGAGGAGTAAAATAATAAGAACAATAATGAATGAAACATCGACAGTAACCAACGTTACATAAATAAGAACAAAACAAAACATACATTACAACGACAGATAATACTATTGGGGTCTTTGTATCAGGGGTAAAATAAAAGGAAATGACAACTAAATGGTTGTTATGCGCATGCGTGTTTGTGACGCACGCTCGCGCGAGCGCGCACACACAAACACACACACTCACGAACACAAACACATAACATCTCACGGATGGTTCCATCCCAGTGACATTACCTCGTCGAGGTCTCTGCACATGAAATTCGCTTCAATTATGTGCTTCTTCTTAAGAGGGGTGGGGAGTTTTCACAAGGTGTTAAATTTCCAGCTTCCTAAAATTGTTCTGGGTAGGATGAAGTTGCTAATCCCGACCTTTCCCAATCTGGGGTGACCCTCCAAAGTCGAATAACAACCAAGTGCATAATTCCGTGTTTGTTTATATATTTACATTACACACACACACACACACACACACACACATATATATATATATATATATATATATATATATATATATATATATATATATATACATATACATATACTGTATATGCAAAAGCGTAAATTTCCCATACACACACTCCATTCACACAGAGACATATCCTCCAACAGCACATAAATTAGGATCGCGAAGCTTTCCCTCCCAGTGGCGTAAAAAGGCCAAAGAAAGAAGAACAAAAGGGAAGATCTCTCTCCTTCCACCGAACGCGGGACGCCAGACCGCAGAAGTCGCCTTTTGCCGATTTTTGGTCAGCCGCTAAAACCCTCGAAACCGGAGCCCTGGGTTTAACCTGGGGAAACTTTTTTCATGTCCGTTACACTCATTTTCATTCTAATCTTATCTGACCCATTCACCGGGGGGAAGCCTACGGGGGAGGAGAAGGAGGGGGAGGAGGAGGAGGAGGAGGAGGAGGGGTGGTCTATGAAGGGGGTGGGTGCGTGACTTTCTCTCCTCGATTTTTATGTGTTTTTCTGCAGATAAGGAGATGGATATAAAGGTTCTTGGACTGGGCGCTCATGTGACAAAAATTATACGGAAATATATAATGACAGACTGAAATTAATTTTGGCCTTTTACAACAGATATGCTTAATTTTCTTTTCTGCATCACACACATACACAAATTTACATATGTATATATAAACACACACACACACACACACACACATATATATATATATATATATATATATATATATATATATATATATATATATATATATATATATATATATACACACGCTTATGTCCCTAAATAGCGCGTGACAATATATTTAGCCAAGGTCACAGGAAAAATAAAAGGAGTACCAAGCGCTTTCGTGTTCTTTCAACACATTTTCGAGGTACTCCTTTTTATTTTTCCTGTGGCCTTGGCTAAATATATATATATATATATATATATATATATATATATATATATATATATATATATATATATACATATAATCTTTTAACGCGCATGCTCATAGCTAACCTTACCTCCCAATCCCCGTAACCACAGGTAAACCCCAAAAAGCCACTGCTCGCATCCCTTAAAACCTCTTTGTTGTCCAGCGACACGTCTCCCAATGCTGTAAGTCCCTTTTTCAGCCTCCTAACCTTTCCCCCATTAACCCTATCAGCTGCTATAACCTTCAACCTCTTTCTTACCTCCCATTGGGTTTTATTCATACCCCCAAAAACACTAAGGATAATCTGGCACGAATCTTGACCCTCATTTTCAAGGATGCCGAAGTTCGTGTAATATTTTTGACTAAAAGGGTCATACTGCCAAAAATGACGTAATACAGAGACAGTCGAGACGAAAGTTTCGGACTTCAGGGACGGTACGTACCGTCTCGAAGTCAGAACCAAAGTGCCTTCATTCTGCAAACTTTCCTTTTGACTACCAGCGAAAAAGCAGCAAGTCTCGATATGGAGACTGTTAACCGTGGAAAAAATATAGATACACATTGTGTTTTATTCCATAGAGATTTCATTTGAACTTCAATAATAAAATAATTCCCCACAGCTCTTGAATGGGACATACACGGAAAACCCACAATATCATTATTACTCAACATGGTTGCACATTTTTATTGAACGCACAATTACTGCCATGAACATAATCAATTTACTACATTCGAGATATCACAATCGCAAGTGTGTTGAAATAAACACAACCGAGAACATTTTCTTTCTGACGTGTCTAATGTACTGAGTAAACTACTGATACTAAAGTATACACAATGAAGCACTCATCCTAAAAATAAAAGAAATATGCACGCTCATGCAATAAGGATGTGAGAGTAATGGGTATCTAGATGGTGGCGTGAAGATACTCGATTTCATGATGGCACGGTTGACTTGACTACGCATTCCGCGCATGCTACAGCTAACTGCAGAGTCAATTGAAAAGTAAACAGTATGCAAATTAGATGGAAGCAAATATATTGTGTGAAAGACAGAAGCGCCAGGGGAGACAAAAATAGAATTAAAAATTCAAGAAAACTTAAAACCTGAAAAATGTACTTCATGGAACTAAAGCGTCAGATCACAACAAACAAAGAATGAGCAGAAACTACAAAATTTTGTAGTTTCAAAATACTTTACTTTTCATATTCAGCAATGTTATTCGGTCGTCTAAATATTTTACAACAACGGTAACAATAATAATCAATATTTTTCTTCATAATTATATAGAAATAATGAACGGTGAACACAGAATCGGGTCGCTTTGTGTACCGTTCATAACAACTGTTCCAGATACTAGTTTCTTTTAAGGATACTTTCGGGATGTGGAATTGAAGTCCCCTCGTGAATCGAGGCACCTGAGTGATAAAAAGTTCTCCCTCGCCTCACTGTGACCCATGATAATATGTTAAGCATTCAACTTTCTAATTATGAATACATAACTGGCTTGGGTCATCTATGCTTCCTTTTGATTAAAATAGTTTTTTCCAATTACCTTAAATCAGTTTGTAGAAATTAATCAACCAATTAATTCTTTCGTTCTAAAAGTACAGAATACTTTCTGTCATTTCATAACCTAAAAAATACTCGTTTTTTAAACTGTGTTTTTGTGTTAATATCTTGATGCTTTGGTTTTCTTTATTATTATAGCCCAGTGTCAATTGTGATTTATTTAAACTACCAGTTGTCCCCGAACCATCATTATTTTCCAGAATCAAAAGCCGCAGGACGATTTCGTTCGAATAAATCCGCAAGAATTTTTAACAATCAGTAATACGTGTACTAACAAAATATTAACTATAATATTATATATATATACAGTATATATAAGTATGTATATACATATATTCTAAATATATATATATATATACATATATATATATATATATATATATATATATATATATATATATAGCGGTAAACAAAAACAAAATCATAACATACAGTCTATTATGGTTAGAGAGAGAGAGAGAGAGAGAGAGAGAGAGAGAGAGAGAGAGAGAGAGTAGCCTAGTCTCTCATGGTCAAAATATGCTAATTAACATCCGAGAGGCACACCTAGTTACCTTGTCACTACTGACGTCATCCGGCATTTGGCGGCTGATGTGGTAAGAACTCTCAACCAATAAACACGATGGATTTCAAGATGAAATAAAAAAACAAGTAAAATATGCGTCGAAGTTTCTTCGGCGCAATCGAGTTTTCTGTACAGCCGCTACAGCTTATAATCAAGACCACCGAAAATAGATCTATTTTTCGATGGTCTCGATATAATGCTGTATGAGCCGATGTCCATGAAGCTTTAACCACGGCACGGTGGTGGCCTACCCTATAGGGTTGTTAAAAGTACGATCATGGTCAAATTTAACCTTAAATAAAATAAAAACTGCTGAGGCTAGAGGGCTGCAATTTGGTATGTTTGATGATTGGAGGGTGGATTATGAACATACCAATTTGCAGCCCCCTAGCCTCAGTAGTTTTTAAGATCTGAGGACGGACAGAAAAAGTGCGGACGGACAGACAAAGCCATCACAATAATTTTCTTTTACAGAAAACAAAAATAGGTTATATTCTTTAATTTTCAAAGAGAATATTCACCCACAAAAAGAATATATGTATACATACATACAAACGTGTATATATAATGTTTCGTTTGTCTTCCATAAGTGAAAGTGTAATGAAACAAGTTTTATTTTGTTAATTAATGAACTTACACTTGGCACGATTTAACTGTGATTTGTGACTCGCTTGAGTTTGTAATTACGACTAAGATCCATCATGAGCTGGCAACTTCATTTAAATTAACTTATGAGGTGAACTTTATTTGGAATCTCTCTTGAGTCGGTCACTTCATTCAAATGTTGTTAACACCAATCCCCTCAATTTCTTTCAACCGCACTATATGATTCACTCCCACAAAAAAATCGAACGTTGACTCAGTATTAATGTACTAATATGCATCTTAGTAGAGAAGCATGGTGACAAGAGACAAAAATGTCGTGGCATGTACAAAATGGAAACGACATTGCAAATATAAGAAAGAGGAAAATAAACAGACAAACCCCCCAAAATATTTATATTCTATATATAAATATAAATTTATATGTATTATATACATATCATATATACATATATATATATACTGTATATATACATACATACATCCATACATACATACGTGAGCCAAAAGGATAAGCTCGTATAGCTATAATAAAAATGATATAAAACAAGATTGAAAAATAAGAGAACTGAGTCACAGAACATGAAAACGAAAGCATATTCCGTAAGGGGAGCAGGCTGAATCAAATGCTTTGTGGATTTTTGTTGTCTCTCTTATTATGATTAGTTATTCAATATCTTTCAGCTAAATACAATGCTTTCAATAGTAATACATTAATCCAATGCCTTATTATTGTTGTAATAATCATTGATATTGGTGTTGTTGCTTGTGTTCTTTTTCTTCTCGTCTTAATAATGCATTTTGTACTGCACTATACCTGCATTCCGTATTTGTATATATGGCCACAAGCTGAATCCATTGGCTGCTTGATGTGAATTTTTTTTATTTGACTGATTGATTTATGGTTACTAAAACTGGCGTTACAAGTATTTTTTTCTTTTTGCTTATTATCAAAACAATTATTATTATTATCATTATCAAGACGTAGACAGATGCTGCCCAAAGCATGCCGCCAATCTTACAAACAACCAGCCCCACCCATCCCCCACCCCTACCCCGGATGTACCCCCAGCCACCCACCCTCTTTCCACCACGTGCCCTTCCTCTGAAGCTCATCAAGGGGCCCCTGAAATTAAGGGTCATGTGAGATCCACCTTGGGGGCTCCCTTTAATAACTTCGTCGAGAGGATCAGATTAAACTTTAAGTGGGAACTTTTTTTCTTTTTTTTTTTTTTTACCTGTTTGTTTTATGTGTTTATTAAGGTTCCCTACCTGCTTGTTTTGAATGCCTCGTTTCAAAAGGTTCGTTTGTTTGGCAGTTTGCTACACGACGAGGTGTTAGAGACAAATTGTTTTAACAGTTAATATAGTTTTTTTTCTATTTTTATTTCCGAGATTGTTAGGTAATAATATTCTTCGTCTGATCATTTTATTCAGAAAAATTCCATTTACTTAAAATTGCCTCAAGTGTTTTTATTCAGTAATGCTTATAAAATAAAAGTAGAACCTAGCATTAAACAAAGCTCCAGTACCTAATTTCACCTTTCGAAATCAAAGAAAACAAATATATTTTTCGTTTCCACAAAACACTTGTATTTGTCAAGATATTTCATCATCACAAACTTAATTTTAAACACGAGTAAATTTGCAGTTTTTATAGCATTTTTCCCATTACTCTAATAGATTTTCAGCAAGGATTTGAATCCCAGCACATCTTACTCAACAATTTTCACTGATATCTTCATCTTCGACGCAAAAAAAAAAAAATGTACTTTTTTTATATTTACTCACCCGCCCTCCTATTCATCCCTTCCCCCCAGCCAACCCCCAGCCCCCTCGGCCTATCCTAAGCGTAACCAATAAGCCGACCCAAATGAATAATTTATAGTTATTTCATGTAGATGGAATATTCTTCAAATTCATAATACATAGTTTAACAACTGACATTAGTTATACATCATAACAGTATCGGGCCGTTGAGGATTGGGTCGAACGCGTTCATAATTTATCGTTCACTGCCTTGCCGAAATACAAAGATACATCTGAGAGATCCGAAAGAAAAAAAAAGGAATGAGTTGAGATAATGAATCTCATGCGAAAGAGCCTGATAACCTGACTGAAAGTGAGCGCTAAGAGATAATAATAAGAGAAAATTTAAAGCAAAAAATCGGGCTATGAAAAACGATACAATGCCGACCAGAGGCGAAGACGGACGGAGCGGGAGGGGAAGCGTTCCACGATCCACGAAGCCAGTCTCTCTAACTCGGAATAATCAATTTAAGTAGAACTAATCACACGAGGCCGGTCCTGACCGTGCCGACGCGAGCCACGCTTAATCCTCGTTTATACGGATATCTTTTTAACCGGCCCCTGTGGGTTTACCTTCAGTATTTCCAGCTAGATTAATACTTTGTTGGTCGAGGCATTCATGGCCAGAGATTTTGCCCCGTCCGCTAGTGACAATCCGTTTTGTACGCGTATTTTGTGGGGCTTAACTCGTTCCATGCAATCTATAATGCATTCTTTTACCCTTCAGGTATTTTTTCTTCAAAATACCATTTTAAATAGAATACTGCATGTTGGGTAATCTGGAAAAGCATCTGCACAGAGAAGTCTTTGTGTAGCTTATTTTTGTTGCTTTATCAAAAACCGTTCTATTAATAAAGTATTTGCCTTGGAAAAATGAGCAAAACAGTTGCCATAAAGCATACTTTTACCCTCTTGGTATTTTTTCTCAAAAATATATTTTTTACGTAAAATACTGTATGTTGGGTAATCGGGAAAAGCATAAGTACTGAGAAGTCTTTGTGTTATTTATTTTTGTTGCTTTATCAAAAACCGTTCTATAAAAGTATCTGCTTTAGAAAAATTAGCAAAGTAGTTGCCATAATGCATTCTTTTACCCTTCAGATATTTTTTCTTAAAAATATTTTTTTA
The DNA here is from genome assembly GCF_040412425.1 of Macrobrachium rosenbergii. NCBI lineage: Eukaryota > Metazoa > Arthropoda > Malacostraca > Decapoda > Palaemonidae > Macrobrachium > Macrobrachium rosenbergii. Next base: position 19,915,424 of record NC_089791.1, read on the forward strand.
ATAAAATACTGGAATTTGGGTAATAGTGGAAAAGCATACGTACACAGAAATCTATGCTACATAAAATTCGTTGCTTTACCAAAACACTTTCTACCTGTGTATCTGCCTTGGAAAAATGAGCAAAGCAGTTCAGTAGGCGTTACCCTTCCGATTTTCTGCTAGTCCAATCGGGATGAGGCTGATAGCCCCACGTCTTACCCTATCGACGGTATCCGGCATTTCTTGGTGGTAACCCATCCATGTCCTACCCAAACCCTAATTTCCCTGATCGGGTGAAAAGCCAAAAGAGCAAATACGTTAATGGTGATGATTATGATGACAACAATAGGGCAAGAGCATGCGCCCATCTTAGGGAACACAAAAATAAATTTATACAAATTTTTCACCGCATCTTTCGCACAAGACTAAGATCATATTAATGGATCATATTTTCAAACAATTCATTATCCAAGTACGTGATAACGATGTAATAAGCAAAACTAACATGGCATCATTGGATTTTTCTAATATGTTCATGAAGCATTTGACAAAAAAAAAAAAAATTATGTAGACTCACTACATGAATGAACTGCAAAGGAGAAAACGTGAAGAAATACGATTTTATTATCAATGTCCGGAAAAAATACACCCACGAAATTACAAAATTTCCTTTTATAAATATTAGTATAAATTATAATGGTATTGTATGTATATAGCCTATATATATACATATATATACATATGTATATATATATACATACATACACACACACACACACAATATTCACAAACCCCTAGAGAGACATACAAAACACATATTTTACTTCTCAAATCCGTAGAGTTTTTCCAGCAGTCTCCAAGCTCATCGTCGAGTATTTCACAGACGTTATCTACAATGAACTTTTCATTGCATATAACGTTTCTCTTTGTGTACAAACATTCCAAATTCAAACTGGACAACTAGGAGAGCAAAACAATTTAAACGAGTTCCTAAAAATGGAGTAAACACAAATGATATTGAGTAAACATAAAAAAAAAATACAAAACATGAAAAGACTCGTGTGTCTACGCACGGGCATATATACAAATAAAAATGAAATGAGCGCAATACATATATATACATAATATATATAATATATATATATATATATATATATATATATATATATATATATATATATATATATATATATATATACATACATACTTACATAAACAAATATGCCAATCAGTTAAAACCGTTTACTGTGGGTTTCCAGGTGGCTCTCCTCAAGTCGGATTCCTTATGCCCGTGACGCCAAGGTTTTCCAGACACAATGGCCCACGGTAGCTCAAGTCACAAAAGAATTTTAGTTCCGGTTGGTGTTGGGGAAAAAAAAAAATAACCGCAATAGCCTTAATTTGGCTTTGTGACAGGCAACCTGTGGTCCACATTGGTAAGATCATGAAAATAATCAAGATTTTCTTCGATTAAATCTTACTTTCGTACGCTACCTAGTAATAATGAGCTTTATGCTATATACGTTATTAGCCCTATGGTAGTGTTCAATAACATATTTATTAACTCTCCATATTATATATTTATCAACTCTCCATATTATATATTTATTAACTCTCCATATTATATAACCAGGTTTATTAGCTATGCTATTCAAATATCTTACATATCTTCAGATTTATCTTATGTCTGTTAAAAGATTTTATATGGTAGCTACATAATGCATTCCACATTAATATATGTCACTGAATAATACGAGTAAGCTATAGTACAGAGCGCTAAGGACATTTGCACTTAAAAAAACTTCATCTTATGAGAAAGTGCCAATTGTGTATTTCTATACAACATTAATGGCGACTAGCTGACTAAGTTAAAATAATATATTCCACGCCCCTGGATTTCCTGACTTTCCTGACAGACAAGTTCTTCGCGGGAACACTGGGTCGCAGCCGCATCAAAAATGACTGCTGTTTAACAGCCTCATCTCAGCAATCAGGGGACATTTCATTCCTAATGAACGCTACCGGTAAAACGCTGTTTCGCTCAGAGCCATTTCTCGGCGCCACTACCTGTCAGGTCGTTCGCATGCAAATGTGCATAAAGCAGCCCCGCTGATAGCGGAAGAGAGATTAGTCGATTGCCGTAATCGGGGCCAAAACAAACACGGGATCTCTCAATTGGGGCAGAATTTCGCCCCTAATTGAGCGCCTGTAATGGAAGCTCGGCGGCGAATTTCCTTCTCGCTTAGCACTCATAAATAAACATAGCGACGACGTGAAGAGCCTGGAAATGACGACTCTGCTCCCCTGGAAATAAGCGGCGCATCCGGAGTCGGCTGCGAGGAAAATCAACCTTTCCAGGGATTTAAGTGCCGCTGCTGGTAACAACACTGGGGATTATTTTGGATGCAGATGTCTCATAAACAAACAGGCGTGTGATAGAAAGCCCCACCTCTCCCTGCCACTTCCCGGCTCCCCCCTGTATGTCATGATGAGATGTGGCCACGGATGGAAGAAGAAGAAGAAGAAGAAGAAGAAGAAGAAGAAGAAGAAGAAGAAGGAGTAGGAGGAGAAGAAGAAGAAGAAGAAGAAGAAGGAGTAGGAGGAGAAGAAGAAGAAGAAGAAGAAGAAGAAGAAGAAGAAGAAGAGGAGGAGGAGGAGGGGGAGGAAGAGGTGGTGGAGGAGGGTAATGAGAGCCCAGGGATCTTGTGAACATGAGATACTGAGGGCGTGACGAATCCACCTTCTAAGAGGTCCTTCGTACCTGTGAGAAAGAGGAGACGTAGAAAAAGAGGAGACGGGGGAGTCCTTTGTGGTGTCTTCAAGAACTCCCTCTTTCTCTCTCTTCTTTTCTTTATGTTTAGCTTAAAAAGCCCCCTTTTTTTTTTTACTCAGGTCTTTCATGCTAAGGATGATGTGTTCAATTCGTCTTTTTTTTTTTTTTAGGGAAGCTCTGCGAATACATTGTCATTGCTCTTGTTAGGCCCCGAGATCGAATCCCCTCTACAAGGCTCTTTACTTTTAAAAGTCACCCAAACCACTGCAACAAACGTAACTCTTTGACTGACGGCCGCCTTATATTCCATTTCGCTGAAAGTAAAGAGGCCGAGGGGTTTGGTGGTCGACGGCTGGCAGCTTCCATTAAGCGGCATATAATATTTGACAACACACCGAGACGGTCCAAACCTCTTAAGAAAACTCGTCTGGCCAGAGCCATTATGAATTTTTAATATGCGTGATTATCTATTATGCTGGCGTGGCCATGACGGTCCCTTCTCCTTCCCGGCGACTATTCGGGCCTCCGGCCAATGGCAAGGGACTTCTTGGGTGAAGGCCAGTTCTGATTGGCTCCTTCGGAGTTAGTCAGGTGGATGAGGGTCGGCTATTGGCTGAACACCGTGATGAAACAATTACTGGTGGTAGCTTTACGGCGCGTTACTGCTGCCACTGGCAGCCCTGGCTTGGCTGATGGCTTCATCAACCGACGCGTCCAAAGTAACACACCGAGTGGGAAGGAAGGTGCTGAAAAGAACGCGCCCCACGCTAACAAGCTTGAAGCACTTCTTTCTACCCTTTCTTATTAACTAAGAACGTTCTCTCTCTCTCTCTCTCTCTCTCTCTCTCTCTCCGTAACCTTGGAGATTTTATGACTTACGATAATGCATTTATCACTGAGGAGTTCTCAAATAGCTGACTTACTATAATGCATTTATCACTGAGGAGTTCTCAAATAGCTGACTTACTACAGTGCATTTATCAATGAGGAGTTCTCAAATAGCTGACTTACTATAATGCATTCATCACTGAGGAGTTCTCAAATAGCTGACTTACTATAATGCATTTATCATTGCGGAGTTCTCAAAAGCTGACTTACTATAATGCATTTATCATTGAGGAGTTCTCAAATAGCTGACTTACTATATTGCATTTATCATTGAGGAGTTCTCAAATAGCTGACTTACTATATTGCATTTATCATTGAGGAGTTCTCAAATAGCTGACTTACTATAATGCATTTATCATTGAGGAGTTCTCAAATAGCTGACTTACTATAATGCATTTATCATTGAGGAGTTCTCAAATAGCTGACTTACTATATTGCATTTATCACTGCGGAGTTCTCAAATAGCTGACTTACTATAATGCATTTATCATTGAGGAGTTCTCAAATAGCTGACTTACTATATTGCATTTATCACTGCGGAGTTCTCGAATAGCTGACTTACTATAATGCATTTATCATTGAGGAGTTCTCACATAGCCGACTTACTATATTGCATTTATCATTGGAGTTCTCAAATAGCTGACTTACTATGATGCATTTATCATTGAGGAGTTCTCAAATAGCTGACTTACTATAATGCATTTATCATTGAGGAGTTCTCAAATAGCTGACTTACTATATTGCATTTATCACTGCGGAGTTCTCAAATAGCTGTCTTACTATAATGCATTTATCATTGAGGAGTTCTCAAATAGCTGACTTACTATATTGCATTTATCACTGCGGAGTTCTCAAATAGCTGACTTACTATAATGCATTTATCATTGACGAGTTCTCACATAGCCGACTTACTATATTGCATTTATCATTGCGGAGTTCTCAAATAGCTGACTTACTATATTGCATCTATCATTGCGGAGTTCTCAGATAGCTGACTTACTATAATGCATTTATCATTGCGGAGTTCTCAGATAGCTGACTTACTATAATGCATTTATCACTGAGGAGTTCTCAAATAGCTGACTTACTATATTGCATTTATCATTGCGGAGTTCTCAAATAGCTAACTTACTTTATTTCATTTATTATTTCAGAGTTCTCAAATAGATGACTTACTATAATGCATTTATCACTGAGGAGTTCTCAAATAGCTGACTGACTATAATGCATTTATCATTGGGGAGTTCTCAAATAGCTGACTTACTATATTGCATTTATCATTGTGGAGTTCTCAAATAGCTGACTTACTATAATGCATCTATCATTGAGGAGTTCTCAAATAGCAGGGTTACTATAATGCATTTATCACTGAGGAGTTCTCAAATAGCTGACTTACTATATTGCATTTATCATTTCGGAGTTCTCAAATGGCTGACTTACTATAAAGCATTTATTATTACGGAGTTCTCAAATATTTAAAGTTATTTCAATAAAATTAGTTAAAATAGCGTTGGAAAAAATGTTAAATCCATATGCGAATTTCACATTCCTAGATAGAAGAAACTTAAATCTTTAGGATTAATAAATAGTTTATTGATGGTCTAAAGACCAACTGCCTATATATTAAATGTATAAGTGTGTAGCAGTGTCGTAAGTATCCTGAAAAAAAATGGATTAAAACGAACAACAAACTATATATATATATATATATATATATATATATATATATATATATATATATATATATATATATATATACTGTATGTATATATATATATATATATACAGTATATGTATATATATATATATATATATATATATATATATATATATATATATATATATATATATATATATATATATATATATATATATATATATATATATATCACAACTATATAAATGAAAAAGGCATCAACAAATTTTTCTACCTTTACCAGTCAAATTATTACTATGAAGCATTTAAACTGGATAATTAAATATGAAAATACTGAACGAACTGAAAAAGTAAAATATAACTTTGAGACAAAACGGGAAAAGTCAACCAGCAAATTATTGATATTTGAGGGCGAAATCTATTGATAATAAATTAAAAAAGAAAAGCTACATCTACAGAAGAAATAATCCCTATTGAAGAAAACGTGGATGGTCTGCGTTTCAGGGTCCTAAAACTTGGTAAAATGGGAGATGGGAAACTAAAATACATCAGAATTAAAAATCCAGTATATAAAAATGCAAGAAGGAATCCAACACCGTTGAGAATTAAATGTATTCAATTTAAAGAAGCTTACCAGAAAAACTGAAAGCAACAAAACCAAGCAAAAATTTTTGCTTGGTATATTAATACATATTTTGCACCTTTCCGAGCAAGTCTCATTAGCAGCACGGCGATCTATTTATTTACTTGGTGACTGAGACACGGATCCGCCCATACACATAAAAAATAAATAAATAAATTTTTGCTTGGTATATAATTAAATTTTTGCGGCTTACAATGTAATTCTTATTAGGAGCACGGCAATCTATTTGCATACTCAGTGACATATACTTCAGTCTAAGAACAATATCTTCCCTATGGTATTTTACACAAAATTCCTTTTCCCATAAAACTTAAGTTTTCTTAACAAACTATCATTAGCCAACTATTTATCACTATTATTACGCTATTCCTCCGCTACTTTGCATTATGTGACCTACTGCCTTCATTCAATCAACAACAATCGATTCCCCAGAACTTTAAAGAGCTACTGAACTAAGCCACACCTATATAATGCTTAGTCTACTTTAATACCCTTTTCTTCTTACACAGTGACACTTATCGCACCCTTTCAATGAGACATGGTTTGAGTACCTTACTCGGATAATTAATTACAATGGCTGCACCGTAACGCCGTATATCTACGGTAACCACTTCCTCCCTGAGTCTTCTGAGCCTTCATTGTTCTCACTGACTTCCTTACACGTCAACAATCACAGCCAGAACATTTTTTTTTTTAAATATACATCACCTCGTCAATTATCCCGACTGCATCTTTCTTTCTGCAATACCATTTTATCATCGCTAAAAATGAAAATCACTTTCTCTTTTGTACTTTCAGTCGGTAAGTCTTAGCGCCACCACTGCAAAACCCTTGGACAGCGCATTTAAACATGCTGGTTCTATTCCAGACGTCAAACCTCAATCATTTTAATATCCTCAAAGGAACTTTTCCCTCCGAGATACATTTTCATGTTCTCCTTAAACATTTCATTAACTTTTTCCTTTTATTTGTCTGTAGTTTCTTGCTATTCAGCTTGGCATCATTGTACATCAGTTTCCTACCTGCCATGCAAATTGGCTGGAAACAGTCGTTTACTGATTTAGTAAACTATCTCTTTCACTATGACTACACAGAGCATTTTACTATTGTGCTCTTGTTCCATAGTTGCCCGCTTTCATTAAACCATTCCTGATCCTTTCCAACTCCTCAGTCGCTTGCACTTTTATTTTTCTTAGGTCGTCCTCGTCTCTATCCTCCTATGCTTCTCATACCAACTGCTAGTCTGAACAACTTTACTTCGGAATACTTATGTCTACGATCACAATAATACGTCTCTCGCACAAGCAACCTTCCATTTTAACATCTGCTTCAACTATAGTAATCAAATAATCTTCAATACACTACCCTCCTTATCACGATGACATTCGATATTCAATTTAACGTACTCTTTTACGTATAACCTGTAATGGTTAGGTGAAGTCTAGCCATTTCCTCTTTTTTTTTAGTACATTTGTCTGTGTTCTTTCCAAAAACAAGAAGTGCTGTTAAGGCATTTTTTATAACTACAAAAATTGTGCTTCATAACCATCTTATAGACGAGTATGTAATATGAACAACAGCACAGTGGTAACATGTATAAACACACACACAACATATATATATATATATATATATATATATATATATATATATATATATATATATATATATATATATATATATATATATATATAGGCCTACTTTAGTACGGAAAGTTTTCATGATTATGAGTTATTTGTTTCTAATATAACGATATGTATATAAATTATATATATATATATATATATATATATATATATATATATATATATATATATATATATATATATCGTTATATTAGGAAACAAATAACTCATAATCACGAAAACTTCCCCTACTGAAGTAGGCCTACAACCTTCCGCTCATACCGATCCCCCGTCAACTTAAACCTTCGGCGTTTAACGCTAACTAGGCCTGGGTAACCAACGCAAACTGTCCCGAGCTATGCGGGCAGCCCGTAACTATTTCCCAAAGATAGGCACAGCCTCCAGTAGACCACAGGTATTAGGCGGTCAGACCGCAAAACACCTGCCCGTTGACTCGGATGTTACCCCAGGGTAGCGTGGCATCCCTTCCTTAAACGTGAATAGATGTGGCGATCGATAAAGGTAATTTACATTTTCATAGGATTTATTGATTCGATCGCACAAGTGACTTTAATTTATTTTGCTCTGAGGTTTTACTGATTTATTACCATATGGGACATCCTATAAGAGTAATTTATATGTCCATAGGACTCGTTGATTTGATATCTGTTTTAGTTAATATTTTCATGGTGATTTATAGGACAATGCACTGAAGTCAATATCTCCACGAAAAAATCGCAATAATATTTTGAAAACTGACTCATTCCACAAATTTTGTTGATGGTTCCTTAACTCCACACCACAACATCACGACGAATAATAACACAATTTGCTTTCAAATTCCGATTCGAAAAAATAGCAAAAAATCCAACCATATGCACGATAAATCATAGCAAACCGACACTGTTTTTGATTTTAAACATAAAACGGAGGATTATGAATAGCAACCTCATAAAAAAAACTACTCCTTAGAAAAAATGTTCTTACACTTTGGGAGGCCACCCTGAGAGCCCACAGAATAAACGTAAACGAAGCAAAATCGAACAATATAAAACGGCGGCGACCTTCGGTGACGATAGCAAATGAACGCAGTTCTGAAAACATGAATACTCGCATGACTGGACAAAATGTTGCTGGGCCAATTACTTAGTATGCACAAGCATGCGAGGACGTGTGCGCGCGCATGCGTGGGTGATCAAAGCACCCATTCCGACGAGCCACAGACATTCCAAGCACACAAAGCGGCAGACGCTGCAAATGACGAACGTGTCACCCGAGGGAGGTAAAGTGGCACTGGAGCTAATACACAACACTTAGCAGCAAGCAACTCGCCTTCATCGCCCTTGATGTGTGCGTGCGCATGCGTACGATTAAAAGAGTGAGCTCGAGTGTGAGCGAGATTCTCGTGCTTTGGCGAACGTCTTCCTTTATTAACAACGGCAGGAAGTTTCGTTAATGCATGGCAACAGCTGCGATCCTCCACAGCGCATGAAATCACACCTGAAAACTCTAAAAATGTGGTATCAGTCAGCCATGCCCCGATTATGAAGAATCCGGGTCAATAACCGAAAGATGCGTATTTGCTAAAACATTAAAGAAACGATATCTTCAAACTGAACATTTTCCTGTAAGAATAACAATGGCTTCTGATTCGGTCAGGTAGCAAAATTCAAGAAAGGATTCGAGGTTGCCAAGTGTCCAGGCATTGTTACTGCACGCTTACGTAGACGATGTTTGTTATGGATTACGTAATATATAATAAGTGTTCTTAAGGTGTAAATAAAATATTACGAAATACATTAAAACGTTTAATGCCTTTAGTTATTCTAACATGATAATGACGACGCATTTTCCCCATACAAGACAAATGGTAATTTCATATGAACCCACAATACAAGGTTTACCCGTTTCATCCCATACACAGAATATATCAGAAACTGATAATTCCATAATGGTTTTTAATTACCAATGTATCACTTACGGGATGGAAATAAAAAGGTTTAAGATAACACGCAAAAGATAAATTTTGTTATTATTCTTCCTTTCACTACCGACCGATTCTAATTGCAATGACATCCTATTTGAGAGGCTCTAAAGTTAAATAAATAAATAAATAAATAAACAAATAAATAGACAGATATATAAATAAATACAAAAGATATAATAACGTTTCATACACCAAAATTATCCTTTCAATCGTGTCATTTCACTGAGAACTTTTGGTCGGAAATTTTGATATCTCATTTTTCTTGACGCTGTGATTTAAGTAGGACGTTACAGTTTATTTTTTAAGCACATTAATTACAAATGTATGTACGAGACAGGTTAATTACAAACAGTATTAAGCAATTATCATGGAAACTTATCAAACCATGCGGGTTGAAAGCAAGAGGAATATTCATAGACTGCAAAATTATATGACCTACGTTGAAGGAATATACACTTCAACATTCGGTAATAAAAAGAAAATATTAAATCCCTGATTTTTTGCAATACACTCCCGCGTGTTAATTGTAACATTTAGCAGAACTGCTTCAAGAAAAATAATACTGAGAAAAACATACTCCAGTGACTACAGACGAAGGAATGAACGAATTCAAAATGCAAAGTCGTTAACGACTTTGAAATCCAACAGTTCTGCGGCTGGATTGACGTTTACAAGTTTTCTGTCAAAGATGAAGTAAATTATGTAAAAAAGACAGGGATAAAGGAAAAGAGTACAAATACAGAAATACACCAAGAACTAATTTCCTTTGCCCCCGTATAGGATTAATGCCGCTGGTGCACCTCTTTTGGTGCACTGTAGGTACCATTACTAAAAGGGTTTTTTTTTTGCAACGTCCCTTCGGCCCCTATAGCTGCATCCACGTTTTTCTTCACATCTATTCCCTCTTCCTTTCTTCCATCTCGCTGTCCAGCACCTCTAACAGTTACTTCTTAGTGCATCTGTTGGGCTTTTACCGCTTCCACTTTTAGACCACTGTACTTCGTCGCCTTTATTTTCTGGTTCTCTTATCTTGCTGTCCAACCGCTCCAGCTCCTTCTCACTGTCTTTGACACTGAATGGCTGAAAGCGCCCGTGTTTGGCTTGGCAGCTGAAATTTTATATATTTTCGTAAATCAATTTCCTTTACTGTCCAAACTCGAATCCTTCAGCCTGAACGCAGCAAAGATTTAAGAGAGACTTCACCATCAGACCTTCTTGGGTCTCCAAAACAGTCAACCGTTGAGGAAGTTTCTTTCACACATTCGTATGTGAAGGGAAGAAGGGAGAAAGGGAGCGGGGTCGTGGGAGGGGAGGGCGGGTGGGAGTGGCCGGATGGAATGCTATGGGAGACGATGGGTGAGAGGGTGTCCGAGGCGTGGTTTTTATCTCCTGAAGTGTGTGCAGGCGACGTGGACACATGCTAATTAGTTCGGTCCTCGGTCGGCGAGACTTTGGCGCTGACAAAGTTATCAACTGCGGCGATAAAGGGCCCCAGTGACTCCGCTCCTCGGAATCGTGGGAGTCTCTTTGAGGTAACCAAAGTGAGTTTTTTTTATTATTTTTCTCAATTAGTTTCCATAACTTTTTTTCTGTTAAGTGGAAGTGTCGATGGACAATGTCTATGGGGCGTCTATCATTAACCCTTATCATCATTTTGAATTCCTGAGCTATTTCTCTCTCTCTCTCTCTCTCTCTCTCTCTCTCTCTCGCGGAGACAAATCAGTCTTAGGTTACGGCTACGTTGTATCAGGAGGGTCTATCATAGCAGCTATCGAGGGTTCCTCTACTTAACATAGTAGCCCGATATTTTTTCCCGTCTCCCGCTGAGTGGATTCAGCTTACTTGTTCCCAGGTATTTTAAAAGCTTCTCTCGGGTCTCAAGACGCTGCCCTCCGAGAATTCCTGGGGGAGGAATTTTTCATGATGAAAGTTAAGAAGGAATAAAAAATGGACAAGGTGGAGACATTGATATGATGACTGTCAGGTATATTTTTTTTCGAAATTTTTATTTCTGTTAATGCATCATTCAGATAAGGCATGCTTATAATTTGTCCTTATTTGTTTTATTATATGCCAATATATTTTACCTCATTCCAACGCCCAAAAAAACATCTTATAAGCTAATATAACAATAAAATATGGAGTTATGTGATTCTGTAAATATAGCTTACATTAACAATCAAATGTCAGTATTTAGACTAAACAGGCTAATCACTGCAATTTAAAAGGGAATTTTTCCTTTTCTCTTAGTAAAATATCGCAGGCTTACTTACAAAAAACAAAAGTCACCTTCACACCTGAGAAAAATAAAACATTGCAACAATTCTTCAGAGACAGTAGAAATAAAGAGTTGCTCTCCATGACAGAATATTTTTCCCTTACATAGGATGAAGAATATTAAGCATTCCTTTAAATAAAACAGAGCATACGAATACTCTTTCTAATGCAAGAGCATCAACTTAATTTTCATTCCGATGAAAAGAGGGTAAGTAAAACTACAGTACATCGTGAAAATTCAGAAAGTTTTTTTCAAGTTTTCAAAGTTCAGAAATTTTTAAAGCTCAGTTGTTTGTAAAATTCAGATGTTTTTAAAGTTTAGGCAGTTTTCAAAGTTCAGAAGTTTTTAAAGTTTAGAAAGCTTTTAAAGTTCAGAAGTTTTTAATGTTTAGGCAGTTTTCAAAGTTCAGAAATTTTTTAAGTTTTGAAAGCTTTTAAAGTTCAGAAGTATTTAAAGTTTAGGCAGTTTTAAAAGTTCATAAAGTTTTCAAAGTTTAGAAAGCCTTTAAAGTTCAAAAGTTTTTAAAGTTTAGGCAGTTTTCAAAGTTCAGAAGTTTTTAAAGTTTAGGCAGTTTTCAAAGTTCTGAAGCTCTTAGCTTAGGCAGTTTTAAAAGTTTAGAAGTTCTAAAGTTCAGAAAGCCTTTAAAGTTTAGAAATCAGTTCAATCAATAACACACCCGCAAAGACATTCGCTAAGAAAAACGAAAATGAAGCGAGCGATCCCTCCCAAATATTCTTGAGCAAAACCAAAATACAACTTTCATTAATATATTACATAACCCAAAATCCATTTATTTGAGGAAAAACTACATAAACTGTTCCTTGGAAAGATGAAAGCAAATTCAGTGAGATCAAGATGAAAAATTAACTTTGTCTAAGAGGCTAATTAGCTATGAGATAAGGTGCCTTTCTACCGATAGAGAGGTCATTTACACCATAGAGGATGGAATTCTGTTAACATTCCTTGAAAGAGAGAGAGAGAGAGAGAGAGAGAGAGAGAGAGAGAGAGAGAGAGAGAGAGAGAGAGAGAGAGATAAAAAAACAGTAATTTTTTCGTTGTTGAAGAAAGTAACTGAAATTTATACTGAAAAATATTTATAAAAATTGGTTTTTCAATAGAGACAAACACAGCATCACTCCTTGACAGACCGTCATCTTTATTTCCGAGATAAAAGTCAGCTTTACCTTCGAGAAAATGTTTCTTTCCTAGCAAAGAGTCAAGAGCCAGTAACATGAACTCCAAGAACACGAAAGAAAAGTAGTTATCCTTATCTCCAAGATGCAGTCTTCTCTGAGATCAAGACAAACGAAGCGAAATCCTCCGCCTGATGATAACAAGTTGCCCTTCCCTCTGGAACAAAGTTGTTTACGTTTCTTTCTTTCTTTAAACCTTCCGCTGCAAACCCTCATGGATAGACTCAACAGACTGTAAACCCACTAAGGCTCAAAAGGGAAATCAGGGAAATCAGCCTGCCGGGAGCGACAGGTTATAGAATGCGGTGATAAATAAATAAATATGAGAGAACAGACAATAAAATCGATACACCTGAAGTCAGAAGACCTCAGTAGAAAGCAGAAATTAATTTGATACTGGCTTCAGCATTTGGAGGTCAAAATATTGCACAAAGCTCTACGCAAACTATTCCACATTTTAGTTGTGGTCAATGAAAATAAAAAAAAAATTCCAATTCTTCACGCTGCAAAAAAAAAAAAAAAAAATATTACATTTTCTTTAAGACAGACGGAGGGTTGAAGTGGTTGGTTAAGGTTAAGTAACACCTATGCCAGCACGGGCTCTTGCCTTATAGCGATAAAGGACCCTTTGGACCTTGGTGAAGGGTATAGCAGGCCTTATGTGGAATTATGGACTCACCTTAGCCAACCGAGATGATTACATGAAACAGAATGTAACTCCTCAAAGAAAAGGCAAAAGGTAAACCTCATTTTGAAATAGAATCAAGCACCTTTTGCCACCAGAAACGTTACGAGGAGCGAGTAGCAAGTCGTCATCATATTTAGTTTGGAAAATAGAGGGGAAAGCACTTTCTCTCTCTCTCTCTCTCTCTCTCTCTCTCTCTCTCTCTCTCTCTCTCTCTCTCTCTCTCTCTCTCTCTCTCTCTCTCTCTCTCAAAAAGAGAAAAATGTGAAGAGCCCTACCAGGCTTCCAAAAGTCACGAGGTGCAACCATCTCTGTCAGATGCAGAAAGCAAATAGTTTGGAAACAAGAGGCGGGGGGGGGGGACTTTCTTTCACAAAGAAATGATAATATACTCTTGTTCTTTTTAAGATAAAATGAACTTGCAATCTTTGCAAAAATCAGAGCATGTTTAAACATGGTTCTTTAAAGGGAGGGAATGTACCCTACAGATGCTTCTAAGGGAAACACCTAACAGGCCACATTTCAAAATTATATATAAATAAACCTTTTCAATAGGAGAAAGATACCAAGACTTTATCTCTTATTTGTTACTGAGCTACTTAATGAAATAATCACACACTTCACTTGAAATTATATGTACAAATGATGAACAGATGGCACCTATCATAATTTTAGTACGTAGTTTAAAACAATAATTACAGTATTCAGATGGTAAGAAACTACACAGTTTTAGCTCAGATAACGGAAATTCTCAAAGCGGTGCATCTCAGCAGTAATGCTAAACAAATAATACTTAACAACGAACCTATTCAAGTTCTGATGAGTAAAGTAACAGCAGAAGAAAATTATCCTGTTATTGGTATACGTCCACTGATGTAAACAAGAACCGCTGTATCTTTACAAGGAATTTCATACCGTGAGTCTATAAAACCTCAAGGCTATTAACTGATTTGAACTAATTAGAAGGTTCTAATTTTTCCTCCGGTTCCTCTACACAAAACAAAAAGCTTTATGCTTTGTTGGACTAGCCAACCTTACGGACAATTTAACCCATCTCTCTCTCTCTCTCTCTCTCTCTCTCTCTCTCTCTCTCTCTCTCTCTCTCTCTCTCTCTCTCTCTCTCTCTCTCTTTTAATCAAAGTCCTTGAAAGGGTATGGCTTCAGAAGAAAGAAGGACGGTAATCACTGCCACATATATCTGGGTGTCGAATCAGGTATTACTCTATAGACAACCTTCAAAGCATTTTGAAATCCCCACCTAGAAGCCTTTTAGTATCACGAAATCCTAACGCTCTCCTTCTTTCTGAAACCTCTTAGACTTGCTTCATTCCTTCATTCAAAACATATGGATTCATACCCAACATACTAATCTAGCCTAGATTACTTTCTACTCCTACAACCGCTTATTGATATTACACTATGAGCTGCCCTTCTGAGTATGCTACTCTTTTTTAATGTCAAGATTTCACGCCTTTTCAACCTTTCTTAAGCGAGACGATTCATTCATAATAGCTCAACTTGTTTTCTTAGAATCCAGTAGACTTCTTAACAGACTCAACTTGTTTTCTTAGAATCCAGTAGACTTCTTAACAGACTTAGTTCCATAACTTCTGTGTACATATCTTACCGGATTTTGTCCACTGGACACATTTCTTCCACCTAACTCTGTCTACAAAAATATTACAACCCTTTTTTTTTTTTTGTCCTACCTACTTTGAAATCCAACTCGTTACCTATTATATACAACACATGTGAGATCTCTTGGCCTCTTTCCGCAGCAACACTTGTAAAGTCTGCCCAAGACTAAAAATAACTAAATTGTCAGGTCATATAGTTTGTACCCAAGTGCATTATCATAGTAAGAAAAAACGGAAAACATGTTCCTTATTGATATACATATCCACACGTGTGGATAACTATTTATGTCAGTATATGAAACCACATGAGCTACCTGTTTTATTAGTAAGCTTTCAAATTCGATGAACAATTTTAGCCTCTGTAACATCACCGATATTCTTACACAGCCTTTGAAAAAAACAAATGAAAATAAAGGTGTGAACAGAACAGAATATAGAATTTAGGCCAAAGGCCAAACGCTGGAACCTATGAGGTGATTCAGCGCTGAAACGGAAACTGACAGTAAAAAGGTTTGAAAGGTGTAACAGGAGGAGAACCTCGCAGTTGCACTATGAAACAACTGTTAGGAGATGGTGGAAAGTGAGCTGGAGGAAAGAGAATATAAATGGAGGTACAAGATAAGGAATGAAAGGGGTTGCAGCTAAGGGGCCGAAGGGACCGGACGCCGCAAAGAACCGTAAGTAGTGTCTACAGTGCACCGCGTGTGGTGCAATAAAGGTATGACACGAGGTACTTTTAATTTAATGTGAAAACATAAATACCTAACCACATCAGTATTCTCTTCGAGGTTACGTAAATAAAGGAACGAATTTAGGTAACAGCAATATATCCCCACTATACCGTCGGTCATTATTCTAAAAATCCTCACATAAAAAAAATATTTAACTCTGTTAACTCTAAGCACAACTCCTGGCCAGGACCCTGTAACAAGACCTTAGTGGCTCCAGCTCCTGGGAGACAAAGAACCAAACGAAATTACACGTCTCTTCCTCCGGACTCCACACGGAGACAACGACTTAATCAAATAACAAGTATTGATATCGCGAATGCAACGTTCTTCTAATGAAGGAGCATCAGGAGTCCTGTGGCAATCTGATCCTTTGAAGGAGCTGAGTCCCTGAGGTCTTGTTAAAGGTCAACCAGCTAATCGGCGCCTACCATTACATTTATACCGACGTGCCACCCACCAATACACCTGCCCGGGTCAGACAATCGACCCGGGTTATCGCGGGGACATGGCACAAAGCCTATGATAACTTGTGTAAGTCGCTAATATATTCGTCACTAATAATGTATCCGGTAAGCTATTCGTTATGGCTTTATCAAGACAACGGAGGCCGGTGATTTGTGTCTCTCGTCCGTCCACCCTACCCCCGCCCCCCCGCAAAAAGGGCCCTGGAGAGAAATGGGACCGCGACTCGAAAATCAAAACAAATGTGCGCGTGTAGAGATAAGCCCATTACCCATTTATTTCAATAATATGTCAGGTGTAAGCGTATTCACGGCACATAATGTTTGTAGCTGGTAAGTCATTTGGTCACCGACGGCGGGCATTAATATAAACAATAAACCGCGCAGGTGACAGCGACGCACCTTGGACTTCGTGTGGGTGGCTGAAGCAACCATGGCCAGAGCAGTTAATGATGCTTATCTATACAGCTGTACGTCTCCTGTACGTCTTAAGCTTATCTTAATGGGTAACAATCAAAAGGAAGGCATGGATGCCTCCCTTGTTACATGTTAACAGGGAGAAAGGTTAGCCAGGAAGCAGGGAGGGACGGACGTTAGGAGAGACAGGGAGGAGGGAGGGTAGCGTGTTCCACTGAAGGAGAGGAGTGGAGGCTGAAATTGGTGAGGGAGGACGGGAGATAACACGGGATCGAAGAGTGTCAGGAGGCAGAATTAAGAGATGGCAACACAGGTGTGGTAGTCAAGATGGATGGATAGATGGGAGCTGCTGCGTGGAAGGTGGCGCGGAGGCCAAACAAGGCAAACGGCGCAGACACGGGACACCGAAGAAAAGGGGTTTAAAAAAAAAGAGTTGGAACACTATAGCGAAAACAAACAGTGAAGGAGATCTGTAAAACTAAAAAATTGCAAATCAAAGAAATCACATTTTATACACCAAGGCCACTTCAGTTAGTCAGTATTCTTTGAAATATTTTTAAATATATTTTGCTTTATGGTTCTCACACCAATTAAACAATGTTGTTGCCAGAATGGAGAAACTGAGGATGAAATTATTTTCACGTTTTAAAATCACGCTCGAATCCATAAAATTAATCCTAACGAACACCCTCCACTTCTGTTTTATTTATTTTTTTTTTAGAAGCAAGGCAAAAATAGCCACAGATCACATCCATAAATTGAACTTTCGATAAAAGCTTTAATACTGAGACCGTATAAGGCGACATTAATTACCATTCCACACCAGAGATCAAGGAAAAGCGCCGGGGGTCCGCCCATTCACACAAAAACAGGGTGGTCTAGCTACATAGGTCCTGTTGCGGGGTTTATTTCTTTAACTATCTTATTTTCTTGCTTCATCGATTTTATACCTACTCATATGTGCGATGGGCATGAATGCCATACACACTCTTGTTTCAAGGTTATTATTGGTGGGGCAACTGATAAAAAAAAGACTGAAGGAACTTGCTATACTAAATTTACCTGGGAAATGCCACATTTAGGAGACAAAATAAGAGAAAGTAATTATACTGCTGGAGTAATGAACGAACAATAACTAGGATGCAAAAGCTTTATAAAGAACTAAAATTCATGGTGCTAAAGCTTTAGCACTAAAATTTATGAAGCAAAAGCCTTACAAAGTACTGAAATTGTTACAAAGCCTAACCTCAACATTAAATACTTTGCTATTCTTTTATAAATAACATCATAGAAGCTCAACTACTGATGGCTTTGACCTTATTATCCTACATGTAGCCTTAGCTCTAAATACTTTGTTATTCTCTTATAAATAATATATTAGAACCTTAACTACTGATGTCTATGACCTTACTCTACTACAAGAAACCTTTCGCAAATTCACCTCTTCATTCTCTTCTTATGTCAATTCATATGACAACGACATGCAAACAAATGTACAAAACAAATGCATGGATCAATCAGCTAAAATATATATATATATATATATATATATATATATATATATATATATATATATATATATATATATATATTAGCTGACTGATCCATGCATTTGTTGTTTAAATTTGTTTGCTTGTCGTTGTCATGTTAATTGGCATAAGAAGAGATGAAGAGTTGAATCTGCGAAAGATTTCTTGTCGTAGAGTAAGGTCATAAACATCAGTAGCTAAGGTTCTAATATATTATTTAGACCCTATTTTCCAACAAGAAACATCTCGTAAATTCAACTCTTCATCTCTCATTATACCAATAAATATGACAATGACAAGCAGACAGACGTAAAAACAAATGCACTGATCAATGTGCTAATATATCTAAAAAGCTAAGCTTAACTACTGACGGTTATGATCCTATTTTTTTACAAGAAACCTTTCGTAAATTTAACTCCCCCATCTCTTCCTACGCCAATAAATATTACCATGATAAACAAACAAATTCATGGATCAATGTGCTAAAGAAAAAAACACAAACATTCATAAAATAAAAAGCATGGATCAACGTGCTAAAGGAAAAAAAAACAAACATTCATAAAATAAAATGCATGGATCAATGTGCCAAAGAAAAAAAAACACAAACATCATAAAAAAGAAGAAGAAGAAGAAGAACCCCTGGTCTATGATAGATGATTCCTGAAAGACAGCTTCTCCCCTTCGTGTGTTTTGAGAGCTCTGACAACAACAAATGGCATTTTGCATTGCAAGATGTCAATTCGCCCCCTTCCATTTGTCACTCATGTACGGCTCAATCTTCGTATCTTGCCTCGAGTACAATATCGTCCGTCTCCTTTTCTTGGAAACCTCCAGTAATAATAAAAATAACAAACAAGTATTCTTTTTTTTACAGTTCTATCAGTAATACTCTGTTCTTTACGATGTCGGTTATTTGTTCGTATCTGAATGAAAGTGGGATTGAACCACCCATTAATAATAATAATAATAATAATAATAATAATAATAATAATAATAATAATATCCTTTGTTTCACCCCAGGGCCATATACAGAGATAAACAATGTAGAAACTAGGCAGCAGCCTACACAATATTAAGATACGCGGGATGAGAAGTTCTGACAATAAACGGCCGCAACCAAACAGTTACTCAGTGCTAGAGTAAAATTGGTAATAATGATGATAATAATAATAATAATAATAATAATAATAATAATAATAATAATAATAATAATAATAATAATAATAACCTATTATTTATTACCGTTTGAGACAGAATTCAGTCGCGGTTTGGTAAAAAAAAAAGAAGAGTGAAAAACAAATCTCAATAATAAAAATAATAACAATAATAATAACAGACCTTGCAATGAAGGGATATAATAATAATAATAATAATAATAATAATAATAACAATAATAATATACTATTTTTTTTACTTCAAATGCGTAACCACGTTTCAATGAAAAGGCTGTTTAAATCCTCTCCTTTAATAAAAAAAAAAAAAAATAGAATATCTCTACAACCGTGGATAATATATTTTTCCCTCGAGAGGAACCAATTGCTTAGAAGTAATAAGCTTAACGATAAATCTCCTTCTGAAACGCGTTTCCATGGAAACGCCAAACACGCCTCCCTAAATGTCAACTGTCCGAGCCTACTCCCGCCGGCCCCCACCCACCCTCCAGGGCCTCTCCGGATTTTTATGAGACGATGGGAGGCGACAGCAGGGCCGCGGCTGATTTTCCGGACCATTAATTCAGAATTTGATCACAGGGGGATTTTAAGGCGATGAACAAAGAGGATCTATTCATTAGCCTCTAATTCTTTCTTGAGCCTCGGTCCATTCTTGAAAATGAAAATTATTTTTGTTCTTAACACAACAAATGCGTTAAAATAAGAGGTTCATGATAAAGGATTACACCTGGATGTAGAAATCTACTATAATAAAACAGAAATAAATAAAGAAAGAAAACTTCCTCAGATTATCTCCTTCTTCGTACACATTATTATATAGATATATAATAATAATGTGGTACTTAATTCGACGACTATACATATTATCGTAATGCTTGAGAACAAAAGTTAGAGTAAATCACAAACATGAATATTATACTTCTTTTGCACATTCAGCTGCGTTTAATCTGCAATCACAGCGGTAAAAAACAAGCTACGGAACAATAATACAACGTATTAAATGAGAGTAAATTCTTGAGAATTCTGTAATTAAATAAGCTACGAGACAATAATTCTCTGTATTACATGAACATAAATTCTTGAGAGTTCTGTAACTAAATAAGCTTCCAAACAATAACACGCCGTATTACATGAATGTAAATTCTTGAGAGTTCTGTAATTAAATACAGATAGGAAGTACGAACAAACAGGAATAAATAATAAAATGTTGAGCACGGTTATAAAAATATTCTCTTTTTCAGCTCAAGATCACTTGAATAACGAAAGCCGAAACCACAGATACGGTATAAAATATATTAACAAGATTGGAAAATAAATTAGGCTATAATACTGTGTAGCTGTTCGATCTTTCGCATCACCTAATTATATTTTTTTAAATATATCTATGGTATCTACATATTCCAATACAGCATGCTATCATTTTGATTATTATCTCTGTCGAATAATTTTAGGCTTAAAACAGGAGACTAGCGAGACGTGGACGATGTAAAATTTATTCGTTCTGTTTTCTGCGACTCGTGTTGCTGGCATGACCGATGAAGCCAATGATGCGGAGAGCGAAAAAAAGTAAACAAATTAATAAATATCAATAAATATTAAATCTATATAACGATAATAAAATCAAAGTCCTATTTTATATTTGATTTTACTCGGTGGATGGCCTAATCAAAGATAAAAAATGAGTATTCAAAGTAATTTTTGCAAATATTCATCTGAAAATGCAATGAGATTTTCTTAGCTTGGTGGAAAGAGGGAATAAGATTTTGTGAATGGAAAAGGTCATTTGCGGATATTTATTTTTCTGCATCATTACAGTGTAGTTCTGCATCTAGGTGCAGTCCTTTAATATATAGAAAGACTCCCTTGTGACAGAGCAAAGCCAAAGTACGAGAGTGCATACATACATGAGTCATAACAATAAAAAAAAATAAAGATGAGTATTTCAATGTAAAATTAAAAATGAAGATTAAGGAGATTTGCCTGGTCACTATACAGCCATAGGCGTTTATTTACACATTCATTCATCAATTCGCTTGTCTAATCATCTATTCATGATTTCACGTCACTATTCCGGTGGCGGTTGGCTCTGCCTTTCAAGCGCCTTCCACCTCAAAAAAAAAAAAAAATAAATAAATAGAAATAAAATAAAAAGAGGCCCATTTTGAGTCAGCCATAAAGGGAACACGAAGCCCACAGGGCTCCTAAACGCGAAGGCAGTCGTCCCAAAGTCCTTCCTGTTATTTCAAAGAAACTAGTTTTCGTTGACGTATGAACGAAAAGAAGGAGAGAGAGAGAGAGAGAGAGAGAGAGAGAGAGAGAGAGAGAGAGAGAGAGAGAGGGTGGGGTGTATGGGAAGGAAGTCAAAATACAGAAGGGAATATGGAAAAGGGGTGGTCAGAAAGGAGGATAAAAGCAAGATTGGTAAAGTGGGAGGTAAAAGGGGGTGAGGATAAGGAGATGAGGGAAAGGGGAGGAGCGAAAAAAAAAGGGAGAGAGAGAGAGAGAGAGAGAGAGAGAGAGAGAGAGAGAGAGAGAGAGAGAGAGAGAGATGGAGGGGAGGGAAGGAGAGCCAGAGAAAGGGTCTACGGGTGGAGGCCGACGTGTGAACAGAATAGCAGATTTATTACCTGTTACGGATTATTAAATACAAATCCAAACAGCTGTCAAACCTAATGTGACACTAAATGTTCTCGCTCCAACAGAGATGTCATTCTTTGCGATACAATGGGCGCCGGCCTTAAATATATATTTTTTTTATTTATATGTTTACACACACATACGCACGTACGAATTGCTGTATGTGGGAGCGTGTGTGTTTATGTGCACAGATACAAATACACACACATATACAAAAATATATACATAGGACTATATATGTATATACATGTATATCTATCTATCTTTCCTGTCTATTCTATCTATCGATATATATATATATATATATATATATATATATATATATTGTATATATTATATGTATCGTACCTACACGCGATTCTAGCCTTTCTCTTCTATGTTGAAGTCATCAAATATGGTTTTCTCTTCAAATGTTGTCCACATGCAACCATTTTAATATAAATGACTTCGAGACCACCACATTCCACTTTATCCCCTTCCACGTAGCCTTCCTGCAGTTAGGAACTTCAAAAGGCCATTTTCTATTTGCTCTTTCTTTCCAACAAATCCAACGGGCCTCTCCCCTCCCCCGCTTTCTAACAGTGAACCGTCTTATCCAAAGTCCCTTAATAATTCTGATTTTACTAACATGTAGAACCATCTTTGCCTTCCTTGCCTTTGCTATTCTAATAA
>NC_089791.1:19948387-19970887 GCF_040412425.1 Macrobrachium rosenbergii
AGGCATCTCATATTAACAAAGAGAAAACACACACATATATATATATATATATATATATATATTATATTTATAATATATTTAATAAATAATATATATTTATTTATTTATTTATTTATATATATATATATATTTATATATATATATATATATATATATATATATATATATATATATAAATATATAAATATACATATATAAATATAAATAAATAAATATAAATAAATAAATATATACATATTATATATATATATATATATATATATATATATATATATATATATATAGTTTATCAGTGACACTTTACACTGTATAAGCTTATGTTACATGTAGAATAATGGACCCCGCAAGCCATAAATTCGCCCCAAAAATATTTAAGCTTCAACAGCGAATGATTAATTGTTTTGATAAAACGACCCGTCGTCACACGTGGAAAATCGAAGAGCATTAATTCCCGACAACACTTTGAAAATATTTCAACGCCTCATCTAACAGGAGCCGAAACCCTTTGCCTTCGAAAATGGTGGAAAAAGTCTCGGATTTGAAAGTAATCAACACTTTTGCTGTTTATTTTCCCTCTGGCGTTCATTCATCAAAAACGAAGCGAATATTATTCTCTCACGACAATTTAACAGCAAGCAGAACTACCTGCTGTCGAAAATGGTGGAAAAATCTCCGCATTAAAAATAATCAACACTTTTTCCGCTTATTTTCCCCCTGGCATTCATTTATCAAAAACGATGCGAATACCATTCCCTGGGGAAGAGACAGCTTTTACGACATACCGCTGTTGAACGGAAAACGAATAACAGCAGCAGCCTTCTGTAGGAGAGAACAGCTGCTGCTGCCAAGGCGGAATCATCGTAGCGCTGAAGAGAGCAATTCCTATTCAAACGGCTTTGCTTCGCAATCGGCGACTAGATAGTAAGTGTGTGTGTGTGTGTGTGTGTGTGTGTGTGTGTGTGTGTGTGTGTGTGTGTGTGGCTTTTGATGGGAATCACGTGCTTACGTTACTAACTGGTGATCCTTACTGAAGACAACTGATTCCATTTTGATGTTTGTCGAAATATAGAGAGCAGTTTCCCGATTTGCCTTTTTTCCATTGATACATGTGTTCGATACTTACTATACTCCGGGTTTTTTTTTTATAGACTTAAACCTGTTGCAGCACTAATATAACACACGTTCAATCCTTCTGAATGTATTATAGTCTGTCTCTTAATCATCTACACTTCATAAGCAATAAAATTCGTTTCTGTACCTTGTAATGGGCCGGATGTCCTAAATATCAAATAAATAGAAAAAAAAACTAAAGTAAGGAAAAAACTGTTCACTGTAATATTCCCTTTAAAAACCTGGATAAATTGCAGTAAAAAAATATTTACATATAGGCTATATATACTCTATATATATACATATATATATATAATATATATAGCAATGAGTTAATTAAAACTACACACACATACGTGTATATATATATATATAAATATATGTATATGTGTATATATATAATATATATATATATATATATATATATATATATATATATATATATATATATATATATATATATATATATATATATATATATATATATATATATATATATAATCTTAAATTCCCTTACTTGATCGAAGGCCAGGTGTCATGGATACAATGGTACATATATAAAAGCGGCCTAATGAACACCTATACACGGAAACCTCATCATCAGCCCTTTCTCCCTTCAGAAATACTGCACCAAAGGTCCCTACACTACAAACACTCTAGTCATGCTAGTGCTTCTCAGGCTGGCATGTGCTTTTCCCGCAATATTTTTCTTAGTTTCATCTCCTCTTCGTCCAGCTAAAGAATGAGACCTATCAACAATCACCGAATGGAACTCGTATAAAAACACAAAAGGCGAGTAAGACTCACATTTTTTTTTCGCTGAAAATTATTTTCCCAACTTCTAAATGAGTGGCCACCTCACTAACTGACAGCCAGCTTAATAGTTCTGTTCTATCACTTTTAAACTGTTCCAACTAAAAAATTTATACAGTTACAAATGGGTACATGTATGCTTCTTTCTATATATCTATCTATCTATCTATCTATCTATCTATCTATCTATCTATATATATATATATATATATATATATATATATATATATATATATATATATATAAACATAAAAGGTAGAAAGTTAATGCTATATATTTCGGAGAACAACTTGCCTGTCGAGGAGACAGTAACTGTTCTCCGAAATATATAGCATTAACTTTCTACCTTCTGGCATTTTTATGGGCTCCTTTTATTAGACGGCATTCTGTTTTAACAGAAAATATTTCACAGTCACATACAGTATATATGTGTATATATATATATATATATATATATATATATATATATATATATATATATATATATATATATATATATATATATATATATATATATATATATATATAGCCTACATTTAAATGTGTATATATATGTATTTATATGTGCGTGTAATGCGTGCGTTTGCCTGCTTAAAGACTTTTACACATTAAAGTACTGGATATTATATTGTATGTGTTTGAGAAGAGAGAGAGAGAGAGAGAGAGAGAGAGAGAGAGAGAGAAAACTTCCATCCTCAAAAGGATTTCTCTCTCTCTCCTCTCTCTCTCTCTCTCTCTCTCTCTCTCTCTCTCTCTGTGCTCCTGGAATCCCGTGAGTCCGCAATAACCAAATATTATGAAATGCGATCCCTGTGACGCAACGCTGGACGGATCACTCACTCTCCTCAGCACCTTAACTGGATAAGTATGACGGACCACCGAAATGATGATGACAATTTCGATTCCAACTGACAATTTGCTGGCGTTATTCGGGAGAGGGGGTTGCTGGGAGGCTGATGATGAAGGGGCTCTCGTACTGTAGTCTTTTTAGGTCGTTCGCTACTTCTTTTTTTTTTATTTCTGGTACTGTAGTCTTTTTTTAATCTGTTCGCTACTTTTTTAGGTCGTTTGCTACTTTTTTCCTGGTACTGTAGTCTTTTTGTCTGTTTGCTACTTTTTTATGTTCCGTAGTCTTTTTACTCCATTTGTTCTTGATTCTGGTAATGTAAGTCTTTTTAGGTCGTTCATTACTTTTTTTCATTTCTGGTAATGTAGTCTTTTAAGTCATAATTTCTACTTTTTTCTGCTTCTGTAGTCTTTTAAGTTCATTTGGTATATTACTTTTATTCTGCATCTTTTTTCTTGTAATGTAGTCTTTTTAGTTCATTTGCTACTTTTCTGTTTCTGGAACTGTAGTCTTTTAAGTCTATTTGCTAATTTTTTTCATTTCTGGTACTGTAGTCTTTTAAGCTCATTTGCTCTTTTCCATTTCTGTTACTGTAGTCTTCTTTAGTCTGTTTGCTACTTTTTCTGGTACTATGGTCTTTTTAGTCCATTAACAAAAATTTTCTTTTATTCCTAGTACAGCTGTCTGTTTAGTCCACCTGCTTTTTTTTAAATTTCTGGTACTGTAGTCTCTCAAGTCTATTCGCTACTTTTTTACTTCTGGTACTGTAGTCTTTTTTTTTTGTTCATTTGTTACTTTTTTATTTCTGGTATTGTAGTCTTTATAACGTATTTGCTGCTTTTTTTATTCCTGATACTGTAGTCTTTTTAGCCTCTTTTTAATTCCTGGTACTGTAGTCTTTTAAATCTATTCGCTACATTTTCATTTCTGGTGCAGTAGTCTTTTTGGTACATTTATTACTTTTATTTCTGGTACTGTAGCCATTTTAGTCTATCTGCTACTTTTTTATTTCTGGTACTGTAGTCTTTTTAGTCCATTCGATACTTTTTTATTTCTGGTGCTATAGTCTTTTATCCTATTTGCTGCTTTTTTCTGGTATTGAAATCTTTTTAGTCCTATTTGCTACTTTTGTATTTCTAGCATCGTAGTCTTTTAAGTCTATTATTTCTGGTACCGTAGTGTTATTAATCCATTCGCCATTTCTGTATTTCTGGTACTGTAGTCTTTTAAGTCTATTTGCTACTTTTTTATTTCTGTTACTGTCGTGCTTTTAATCAATTCGCCATTTTTTTTTATATCTGGTACTGTTGTCTTTTCTATTTCATCTGCTACTTTTGCCCTTTCTGAAATTGTTGTCTTGTTAGGTCAATCGCCGCTTTCTTTTCATTTCTGATACTGTGGTCTTTCAAGTTCATTAGCAACTTTTTTTTTATTTAAACTTTCTTTTTCCCTTAGAACTGAATCCTGCAACAGGTTTCTCATGGTTTGATTAACTGCTGGAATTCTTTTATTTTTTTTATTAAGATTTTTTGCAGCGTGCCTTCGGCCCCTAGCTGCAACCCCTTTCGTTCCTCTTACTGTACCTCCTTTCATATTCTCTTTCTTCCATCTTAATTTCCATCCTCTCCTAACAATTGATTCATAGTGCAACTGCGAGGTTTTCCTCCTATTACACCTTTCAAACCTTTTACTCTCAATTTCCCTTTCAGCGCTGAATGACCTCATAGGCCCCAGTGGTTGGCCTTTGGCCTAAATTCTATATTCAATTCAATTCAATAATTGATTCATATTTTCATCTATTTTCATTCTATTTTATCTCTCTTATTTAATTTAAGGTTTAGATTGTAAGACTATTTTATATATAGCGAAATTATTATTTGCAATGTTTTATCTTTCTTCCTCTGTAATTACTAAACACTTAAAAACGTACGTGAATTGACTTAGTTGTCAATGCGTTATGCATTTTTTATTATTTTCTTGTGTGCGTTTCACCAGTCGTATTTATAATAATAATAATAATAATAATAATAATAATAATAATAAATAATAATAATAATAATAATAATAATGATGATGATGATGATGTTACGACACTTGATAAGCTAAATAAAAATGGTAACATGAAACAGATGCTACAAGGAAAATGGAGTTCACTAAAACTGAAAAAAAAATTTATTCCATTTTCTTTAGAAAACATAAGCATGTACCAACACATGATTGATTGAATGACCCCATATTCTATCCAGAGGATGCGATTTCGTTATTTACAAGTCAAATTTAGAAAAAAAATTATTTTTGTCATCCATATAATTAAAACTATTAAGTGGTACATCATTCGTTAGCAAAAATAAAAGAATTGAAAACGAAAATACATGCTTTTCTCCATCTTATTAGTTTTCTGTGAAAGAATTCACAGAAAACTATTGCGATGGCTTTTTGTCTGTCCGTCCGCGCTCAGATCTTAAAAACTTCTGAGGTTAGAGGGCTGGCAAATTGGTATGTTGATCATCCACCCTCTTAATCATCAAACATACCAAATTGCAGACCTCTAGCCTGAGTAGTTTTGATTTTATTCTAGGTTAAAGTCAGTCATGATCATGCGTCTGGCACCGCTGTAGGCGCAAAAACACAGGCCACCACCGGGCTGCGGTTGAAAGTTTCATGGGCCGCGGCTGAGATTTTCATGGGCCGCGACTGAGAGTTTCATGGGCCGTGGCTGAGAGTTTCATAAAGCATTATACGCTGTACAGAAAGCTCGATTCCACCGAAGAAACTTCGGCGAATTTTTAACTTGTTTTGTTTAGTTTCCATCAGTCCTCCTGACTGAAGAATTTCTATGAGACAAAAGTTTCAGTCTGGTTGAAATACCTGGCCATTTCATAACTTGCGAATCTTTAGTTAGCTGTTAATGGGTGTAACGTTTAATCCCCTGAGATTTTAATTTTATATATTTCTGAACACAAAGGAAAAATAAAAAGAAAATTTCCAGTGATATGAACGAGTTACTTGGAGACCTCAATACCATCGTAAGCAATCAAGTATTATTACACAATGAAGTATTATTTTTTTATGTATTAAGTGTAGCACAGTGACGTGATGCCCCATGCACGAGTGCAGTTGCAGTACGAACTATAGCTTACATACGTAGGCTACCGGGACTGATATATTTATATGTTACTATGCGGACGCACGTACGCAAAAGATGAATTGAGGAGAAATTAAAAACCAATATATGAATCGGCACATAGTGAAATCAATACAAACAAACAAACAATCATAATTTAGTCAATAACCAAATCGCAGTTAAAAAGCGCATAGTACTAATAAAGTAATGGTGCTATAACACTTTACGATATAAATACGAGAACATAAACCAAAAGATAATGCAACAAATAACAATAAAAAGTAAGGCAAAGATTAACAATTTTATAAAACAAGGATGAAAACTGAATGTAAATAAAACATGACTCTCCACATTTGGCTAGCAAATTTTGACACGACCAGTATTTACGGCAGCTGATACGATATCATTGCAGCATATACAATGTGATAACATCCAGCCTGACAACGATTATGAGAACGGTAATAATAATAATAATAATAATAATAATAATAATAATAATAATAATAATGCAAAGGTCCCCATCTTAGTTAAGGCCCCAACACATCCCCAGCCACTGTACTGGAAATAAAATATCACGTTACGCTTACCAAACTTATGTTACAAGATGTTACATACCAATTTATTAAGTTGTTGTGTTACCTTGACCTTTGAACCTATATGGACCTTTGACCCTTGAAGGTCAAAAGTAAAATTTATTTTTTTAGAGTTGCAATAATAATTAAACAATCCGAAAAATAAGAAAACGTATGTGGCCACCTAAAAGGCTATTGAAACCTCCGAAAATGTGTGAAAATAACCTTTGCCCTTTAACCTCTGTATAAGTTCTTCCACAAGTTATTACAAAAGGAAAAGTCACCCAGTGAACGTTTTCACATAGTTTGTATGTAATCAAGGAAACAGACAGGCGTAATTACACATGGAACCGAAAATATAACAGATTTCGCAGAGGAAATAATAATAATACATATGCACACCATATATCAGAGTAAGTTATTAATAACCGTAACCCAAATATAATTATAGGCTATATAAACAAACGTTCATTTAATATATATATGTGTGTGTGCGTATTTGTGTATACATGTGTGTATTTTTGCATAAATATATATACATAAATGTCTATATATATTGTACATATAATGTATATACATATACATATATACATATGTATATATACTGTATATATGTGTGCGTGCGTATTTGTGTATATATATGTGTATTTGTGCAAACATATATACATAAATATATCTATATATACATATAATGTATTTTTGCATATAACCTATACATTACATTTAAATTTATTCAGCTAGCAGCAGGGAACTGCCATGCTGGTGTCAGTTCTACCCGACTTATTATTCATTTATATATGTGAACTGAATAGTAATAACATATAATTTTCATACGCATAAAAACATGTACATTGAAGAATCTGGAAATGAATTTTTGTATATATGAATGAATAACAACAACCTTTAATAATGTTTCTTATAAATAAAAGGCCCTTACTTTTTAAAGCTCTTCTCACGGAAACGCCTCTTGCATAAGATGTGATATTTAATCTTCATTATTTTTAATTTAAACTTATGCAATTATGATTTTCAAGAAGTATTTTTATTTTATTGGTGGGCGTATTTTATTTATGACAAGACGATATTTACCTTAAATTTCATTTAATTCTAGACAATTAGTTGTCTAACTTTTGTGTTAAAGAATATCTGCTAGCAAGTGTTTATATATTTCATTATACACATACGCACTCGAACGTGTACACATACGCACACATATATACATGCTCACACATACACACACACAAATAATATATATATATATATATAATGTGTGTATGTATATTTATATATATATATATATATATATATATATATATATATATATATATATATATATATATATATATTGCGTACGTCTGTTTGTTGAAATATATAGACACGTGCTAGTGTTAAAGGAGGGTATCTTAGCAATACATAAACGTATAAATAAAACAACTTCCAATAAAATATTACCGCCAAGTTCACTTACCAATGATTGCAAAGTGAACATTCCAAGCTAAAGTGAAGAGAGTAATTCCTTGTAAGTTTACACACACCGTCTGTCACTTATTTTAATTAGGAACAGAAAACTGTAACAAATCTATTTTCCAAGGGATTCACATCAGAAGACCAGAATCACAATTGACACCACATCACGACAAAGACAACCGAACGGAAGAAGAAGAAAAAAAAAACACACACAAACACACCACACGTGGGCCTTTTTAATACAATATAAAAGATAAAAGTTTTATCTTGCGCGAGATACTTGTCAAGACGTGTTAACGCTGGCACGCGAATTTCAAACTGAGGACGTTTGCTGTAAGCACTGTATCCTGAGAAATCTGTAGTTTTTTTTTATTAAAAAAAAAATGTTGGCCAAAAGCTCCAGTCGAAATCAAAATCGTCCGTTAAGCCTCGATATAGAAATAGAAACAACGGTGGGTCGTTTTAAGTTGGAGTTGGGTTTCGTAGCCACTCTCTCTCGTCGAGGCGAGCATCTTTCCGCCACCATTACACCGACAACTACTTTAGTGGGAGTTTATTTTCGCACATTATGCTCCAAAATCGTCGGTCGGTAGGCCCCGAGATTTTTGATTGGTGGTCCGGCCGGGTGTTGGATCGTTAGATCAGTCTATTCTCTTGCGTATTTGGGACCGCTTCTATTGTCATTTTACAAGGGGGTTCAACAAATCCGCCAATTACAATAGTCCATTCATGCTAATGTTGACCAATCGCAGGCCGTATCTCAGCCACCCTTCAATGATGTTGCCGCTTTACAGGGTGACGCATTCACACACGAAGCGATGTTTGGGCGGTCGACTCGTCTCCAGCGCTCGCTCGCTCGCTCGCTCTCTCTCTCTCTCTCTCTCTCTCTCTCTCTCTCTCTCTCTCTCTCTCTCTCTCTCTAACGCTGCGGTTATCTTTCTGGGAGTCTGTTACTTCATTTTTTTATCAACTGAATTTATCCTACCGATGGTAGCAGCTGATACAACATTCGCTAGAAGCCTCTTACACCCTCCCTACTCGGTTCCATTTCTCACTCGGCCTACACATTATACAGAGCCACATTACGGTAGGAATAGCTTAGGAAATAACAGCTGTCTAGGCGATGTCCTCGAAACAGCAAAATCAGCCACCCATGCCATTTTGGAGTGGATAAACGATCGTTAAAACGAGTAAATTAGCGCACGGAATCCCCCCTTGCACACCGGTGGTAACGAGGTGAGATGTTTCCCGCCAAAGGGTGACATCTTTATAATCGCTGTCACCTTCTGGAATCTCCTGCACATTCACCAATGGCGTTCATCTCCTTCTTAATGGGGCCGGATAACGAGGCATAACCCATACTTTTTCCGAATTAGATACACTCTGGCGATGTATCATAACATTAAAACATCCCCAGAACAAGCATTTCTAATCAATTAGGCTTGGCGGCAAATAGCGAACTTTACACCCGGCCAAAGTTGAATTGCGCGACTCATGCCGACGCCTGATTGGCCGCCGCCAACCATAAAGTAGCCGCCCCATCACATGGCCCCGCCCACCTTCCCATCCGACCAACGAGACCTTTCTGGCAGAGTTAGTTTTACTCATAGAACCACAAACAAAGAAATTAACGAACCGAGTGGCGCTTCGAACCAACACTTCAGTGGGGCTCATGTCAAACAATGGCTTTCCTCCTACTCTTTTAAAAGGCCATGTGACATAATAAACAGCAATTCTTCAGAGATAAAGACGGAGGAGTCGAGCATAAATTGTCGCCCCTCCACGAAATATTCATGAGGGGGGGAGGAGGAGACCCTTTGCGGACATCCTGGCGAAGGAGTTTTTTGAATATTCAAATTAATGTTCTGGGTAATTTCTAAATTCTTCTGCGACTGAAGAAGGAAATGCCGAAAGGATTTACGGATCATCGCCGTCTTTTCTTCAAGGATTACGGAAGGGAACACAGAAACCCCTCTCCAAATTAAAATGCCGCAGTTGCTACATCACAAGGAGAAAGATCCATTCTTGGAAATTATCGGCTGGACAACGTAAAATCTAGTTTCACCTTCCCTCGAAATTTCCTTTCGCATTCCCGTTATGATTTATAAAGCATTGAGATGAAGGTCTGTTTTAAAACAGGACATTTATTGGAGATTTGGTCAGGTCATTTTAAAACAGGACTTTG
Source organism: Macrobrachium rosenbergii (assembly GCF_040412425.1). Classification (NCBI taxonomy): domain Eukaryota; kingdom Metazoa; phylum Arthropoda; class Malacostraca; order Decapoda; family Palaemonidae; genus Macrobrachium; species Macrobrachium rosenbergii. The sequence goes on from NC_089791.1 coordinate 19,958,506, forward strand.
ACATTTATTAGAGATTTGATGAAACGGTAATGACAGCACATAAGCGAAATGCTTGGTAATTCAATGGCACTGGTGGATGCTCTCTCTCTCTCTCTCTCTCTCTCTCTCTCTCTCTCTCTCTCTCTCTCTCTTAGTTTGTTTCTGGTAGCAATAACTAATCCAGTAAATGACTGAATTGCCATCAAAGAAATTCATCAAAGAACTGATGAATTAGGCTCACGCGCCACAACATTTATAAAATAAAGCTCACTCCATAAAGTAATGTTTACATAGAAAAACCATATAAAAATATATATATATATATATATATATATATATATATATATATATATATATATATATATATATATATATATATATATATATATAGCCTACATTTATATAACGCCTAACTGCATCGAAATAAATTTAAAGGGCCTAACGTTTTATATTACGAAGCTAAAAACCCAGTCGTTGGCAAACTCATAGCCCTTTGTTAAAACACCGAAGTATTAAAAAAAAAAAAAGAACGCCATCTACTATAAAAACACAAGCTACTTTCATAAAGAACGTGAAAGCTATTTTACCGCAACTACTGTGCGCTATCAAATATTAGCAATGAATAACAGCCAATTGCTTTTCTTTCAATTGAAGTTTTAAATCTTTCTTCCCACAGTTATTATTAAGTCATAATCGTCCGTATTTTTCATTATTCAGTTCCGTTTGTGTTTTATTTACATCATTCTAAATACTACGATTCCCTTTATACAGTTTATATTTATATAAGGAGTATGGTTGAAATACCCACATTCATGTCCACTTCCTCTTCCCATCGTACGAAAAGTAACATCTCCCATCGTACAAAAGTAACATCTCCTGTCGTAAGAGAGTAACATCTCTCATCGCACAAAAGTAACATCTCCCGTCGTAAGAGAGTAACATCTCTCATCGCACAAAAGTAACATCTCCCAACGTACAAAAGTAACATCTCCCGTCGTAAGAGAGTAACATCTCTCATCGCACGAAAGTAACGTCTCCCGTCGTAAGAAAAGTAACATCTCCCATCTTACAAAAGTAACGTCCCCATCGTGCAAAAGTAACATCTCCCATCGAACAAAAGTAACATCTCCCACCGAACGAAAAGCAACATCTCCCATCCCACAAAAGTAACATCGACTAGTTCCTGGGGATTTTCCCACGCTCGGATTAACACGAAATATCCAAGTCGCGCTCCAGTCGTCCCCAGAAATATTATTATTATTATTATTATTATTATTATTATTATTATTATTATTATTATTATAAACATAAATTAAGAAAACCGCATGACTTTCTCAGAAAGTCATACGGATATGGAATTGGCTGCGTAAATGATTGACTGATCCGATATTATCAACTAGCGTTGCAATTGACGAGAAGTCTATAAAATAGACAGAACTAAGAATTCAGAAAAATAATAATTTCATTTTGCTGGCGATCGTCTGGTCTGCAAGTTCAGTCAGGCGTAATCTCTACAGACGAGTCAACAAAGCATTTCCGATTCAACGGCCTGGTGAATAATAATAATAATAATAATAATAATAATAATAATAATAATAATAATAATAATAATAATAATATCTTGTTAAAAAGGATGGCTAAATTCTGCTAATTAATCTTAAATTGAGTATTCTCTATTTTTCTTTTTCTTAAGACTAGCTTCTCTTCCAGGTTAATATTAGTCAACAACTGGTCAATGTTTATATTTCGTGGAAAAGAAGCGAGTCAAGAAAAATTGGGAAGACTCAATATAAGATTAATTCGCACATTGCAGACATCCTTTACAACAGGACATGCTTAAGAGTTGAATTGAATTGAATACAGAATTTAGGCCAAAGGCATGGGACCTACGAGGTCATTCAGCACTGAAATGGAAATTGACAGTGAAAGGTTTGAAAGGTGTAACAGGAGGAAAACCTCGCAGTTGCGCTATGAATCAATTGTTAGGGGAGGTGTAGAGAGTAAGATGGAAGACAGAGAACATGAAAGGAGGTACAGTAAAAGGAACGGAAGGGGTTGCAGCTAGGGGCCGAAGGCACGCTGCAAAGAACCGTAAGCAATGCCTACAGTGCACCGCATGAGGTGCACTGACGGCGCTATCCCCCTACGGGGACAAGCTTAAGAGAGGATCTACTTCATTCTAATAATAATAATAATAATAATAATAATAATAACATACTTTATTTCAACTAATGGCCATATAAAATACATTATATAGATACGAGACGGTACAAATACAATTGGACTACAGATGTCTACCTGGCAAAGAAAATTACGTTATTGTCCTCAGCTTCCCTGTAAGGATAAAGTACATCTGGAACGGATCACATTCCCCAAAATGCAATCAATATACTTTCGACGCGACAAGAAAAATCGTATTAATAACAAGAGTTAAAACAAGAACCAAGGGTTTCACAATTCTCTAAGGCAATATGACGTGCATTCCCTTTCAATCAACACAGTGTCAAAGACAAACCATTAAGTGATCTCGGTCTCGCCAGATGAACTCCACCGTGCTTACAGTGCTGTGAATGATGACTTTAATACCAGTTTTCACAGCACTAACTTGGTATCTAATGCCAGGTGCCGGGCACTTTCACTTGTGAGATTTGGCGATGCCCAATTTGAGGTCTTCGGGTGACTTTCATATACCATCTGCTGACGAGCTGACTGGGTGAAGGATTTCTTACTGCAAGTAATTGCTAGTGCTGGGCAGATTTGCAGAAATGTTACCCATTACTTTGCTCAGCTCTCTGTCAGTTTAGTTCTTTTCTTGTGTGTTCCTTTTTCTCCTTAATACACCAGCCTTGAAGTTCGTCATCTTCCTTTCCTTGGGTCTCTCTTGGTTTGGTTTATGTAATATGAGTAATAAATACTAGATATCTCTTTTACGTCCATGGCGGTTAGTAAGCTTCCCCATGCCAGAGAATATTCAGATTGTTTGCAGGTTCGTGAAGGCAACAACAATTTGAAATATTCATTTAAATCCCGTGGAATATGGACTTCACATATACAAGGCAAAGGCACTTTTAGATTTTTACAGCTTTTTAGTTTTCTATAAAAGAAAACTATTGTGCCGGCTTTGTCTGTCCGTCCGCACTTTTTCTGTCCATCCCTCAGATCTTAAAAACTACTGAGGCTAGAAGGCTGCACATTGGTATGTTGATCACCCACACCCCCATCCATCAAACATACCAAATTGCAGCCATCTAGCCTCAGTAGTTTTTATTTTTATTTAAGGTTAAAGTTAGCCATAATCGTGCTTCTGGAAACTATATAGGATATGCCATCACAGGGCGGTGGTTAAAGTTTCATGGGCCGCGGCTCATACAGAATTATACCGAGACCACCGAAATACAGGTCTATTTTCGGTGGCCTTGATTATACGCTGTAGTGGCTGTATAGAAAACTCGATTGCTTCGGCCCATTTTTCACTTGCCTTTTTTTTTCCCCAAGCACAAAGCGTATATGTGCGTCGTTAAGCGGCACAAACAGCGTCATTTTCGGTTTCATATAGTGTCTCCAAAACCTTGGCAAAGCAGAACTAACTGAATACTGGTAATATTTTGTTTTAAACCATATTCTCTATGACATCCGTTTTCTGGTTTTGACAAGTTATGCCCTTTTTGTGACCCTATAATCTTCAAAGTAGATCACTTTATAATAATTTGGATCAAATAATCTAGGGACCCTGAGTGCTTCCTGTCAGTTACTGAACATCTAGCGAAGCGTAATTATAAAAAAGAATAAAGCACAATGATAAAACGAACGGAGACAAAGATCTTCACCATAAGCTGATTATGGAGAAGTTCACTGATGATAAAGTGGCGGAATGGGTTCATAAATCAGATCAGTTTCCGGTCCAAAATCCCTCCACGGGTCCTGAAAGACTCATCAGCAGCTCGTGTAAGCTACCAATGAAAAACTACCGTCTTGTGTGGGTCTATCCTTTGATCTTTTGTAACTGAAGGCAGGCACTTTTTTACGGCGAAAAGAAGCAATATAAAAAATCCTATGCATCAGAATTCTAATGCCATGTTTCATCAGACTTGTATTTTGTAAGTTCTGTATGGCCCACAATATTCCTCCGATTGTATTTCTTCCTACTTCATATTTTTGGACGTTCAAGTAAAACGCAAAAGTCCAGAGCATGAGGGCCTATGTAAGAATCGAATATAGAATTTAGGCCAAAGGCCAAGCGCTGGGACCTATGAGGTTACTCAGCGCTGAAAACGGATATTGACAGTAAAAAGGTTTGAAAGGTGTAAAAGGAGGAAAACCTCCCAGTTGAGCTGTAAATCAGTTGTTAAGAGAGTGGAAAGGAAATTTGGAAGTAAGAGAATATGAACGGAGGTACAGTAAAAGGAATGAAAGAGGTTTGCAGGTAGGGGCCGACGGGACACTGCAAGGAACCTTAAGTAATGCCTACAGTGCACCGCATGAGGTGCACTGATGGTACTACCCCTCATAGCATGATAATGAACAATTTGTGGTGGAATCAGATTCAGAGCAGAATGTCTTCACAGTCAATGTGTAACAAATAACCACAGATATTACAAAATTATTCAAACTGTAAGTTTCCATTTTTACAAATTTATTTTTTTACTGGGTAATAAACACTCTCTTGACTTATCCGGAGTAAACTTTGATTTTAGATGTAATAAATAACACATTCTTCTAATGAAAATCCCCATCTCTAGACTAAGAGCTTACTATCATTCACTCTTGTCTGTGTTTGTAGATTTATAGTTCGACTTCTAGATCATAAAAACGTATAGAATTACGCAAACTTCCAAAAATAATAAAACTCGTAACGTATTTTCCAAATAAGATAAACATGGCGATAATCTCCAGAAAACATCAACACACATTACAATTTTTGATATGAAAAACATAAAAAGTAACAACAATCTCCTGAAAAGTAACAACAATCTCTTATAAAGTAACGACAATCTCTTATAAGGTAACAACAATCTCCTATAAAGTAACAACAATCTCCTAAATAGTAACAACAATCTCCTAAAAAGCAACGGCACTCCTAGAAAGTAACACTCTCCTAAAAAGTAACAACAATCTCCTATAAACTCACGGCAATCTCCTAAATAGTAACAACAATCTCCTTAAAAGTAACGGCACTCCTAAAATGTAACAACAGTCCTAAAAAAGTAACAACAATCTCCTAAAAAGGTACGACAATCTCTTAAAAAGTAACAGCAATCTCCAAAAAAGTAACAACAATCTCCTAAAAAGTAACAGTCTCCTGAAAAGTAACGACAGTCTCCTGAAAAGTAACAACAATTTCCTATAAAGTAACATCAATCTCCTAAAAGGTAACGACAACAGTAACAACAATCTCCTATAAAGCAACGACAATCTCCTACAAAGTAACAAGAAACTCCTAAAAAGTACCAGCAATCGCCTATAAAGTAACAACAATCTCCTATAAAAAAACTAACAACAATCTCCTATAAAGTATCGACAATCTCCAAAAATGCAACAACAATCTCCTGAAACGTAACAACAATCTCCTATAACAAACTAACGACAATCTCCTATAAAGTAACGACAACCTCCTAAAAAGTAACAACAATCCCATAATAAGTAACAACAACCTCCTAAAAAGCAACAACAACAATCTCTAATACCCAACAGCACCGCAACGTCGTTTCAGGTGCTCGCTGTCACTCACAGCCGAATGCGTTTCCTCGGCGCATTGATAGCATGTTAACAGCGCCTATCGCGGAGGGCATCTCCATCATCACTCGACTTTTACGTCCCCTTTTTGCCTTTCCCCGGCCTCAGATAATCTCCAGCATCTCCTCCGGACGGCACCGGGGTCCCTCCGCCGTTCGTCATTGTTTCGTTTATCGCCCACGGATCGCTGTCGCCCTCGCGTGGGTCGCGTAACTCGACGGCGATTTATGGCGGTGTCGAGATAGGGGTCTCTTGTCCCCCCCGACAAGCTTGTGCTCTCGCTAATACGCTTTCCTTAAGTAATGTGTAGGGAGTGAATGTACGATGGGGTTTCATTATTTGTTTTTCTCTTTTCTTTTATTACCTTCTTATCTTCTCATTTGAAGTATTTAATGATAATAATAAGAATTTAAGTGCAGTAAACTACGTTATCTTTCTACCAGGGAGCACATTTTACTGTATGTATGTATGTATGTATGTATGTATGTATGTATGTATGTATGTATGTATGTATGTATATATATATATATATATATATATATATATATATATATATATATATATATCATAATAATAAAGAGAAACTTACGAAATTCAGGGCCCATTTTAAAAAAGCACTAAATCACCTTAAAAAATCTACATTTTCGTCCCTTCGTCCCTCTCGTGGCATGCCAATTATTTCAGAGCAAGTAGCTGTTAACATCACTTCAGGAAGTATGTTTTTTTTTTGCACTGAAGTGGCCTGAAGTTTACAATTAACTTCCATCCCACTTGTTACAGACCTGTTTCAAGTGGGAATTTCTTTATATTTGGGAAGCTGTGAAACGCATCCTCTCAAGGACACAATGGGACTGTTGCTTTATTGCCTGGAACTTAGGCTTCATACTTACATAGCTCCCTTCTGAGTTAGACAACTGAATTTCGGGATGAGGTTGCTAGCCTCTGTGCCCTTCTCGACCTTAGCTGCAACCCATCATAGTCAACGCATTGTCACACTACAGAATTTAAAGCTCAAACAAATATGGAAAAATGCTGGATTTAATGAAAGTTGCCTAAATCGCCCCCGCCTCGCCCGGGAATAGAACTCTAGCTACTTCACTGGTGACAGGAGTATAATGACCATTAGATAATATACGATTTACAAATTTGCATATCAAATTTCCAGAACAATTTACTAATCATAAACTAATTACTAATACACTGACTTTGCTAATATAAAAGAAAATTAAGAGTACGTTAACATTTTGATATTTTGTACTAAAAAAAAAAAAGACCATATAGTACCTACTCTACACATGAAATCTGAGGATTGTTCATTGTTTACGGATTGACAGAAGCTTATACGCAGACGCATTCAGAAACCTTAATTTGAAGCTAATATTGCTTCGAAACGATTCGTTTTTCCTTTATAAACGTAGACCAGTCCATAATTATTTCATCAGTCAATTTTTGAATTGTCTATAGAGAGAATAAGCATGTCAAAAAATGCATATGCACTTTTGTATAAGAATGATTAAGAATCTCAAAGTTTGGAAACGCGAATATCAAACGAACTGCCCATAAGCCCTCTGTGCAGGTATATGAAGCAGCAGATTTGGAAATGACCTGCACAGAAGGTTCATCCTTGAACAACGAAAGGATGAACCCGGGAGTGATCATTCTCACGGTTTGCCTCCAGAGCCAATATATATTAAAGGAAACAACTTGCTGGCGAATAATCTTATCTAGGTCTTTCTTTACATGTGATAGAAAGACTGTAATATTTGGCATACACTAAAATGACATAAATTATTAGAAAAAAAAATTCCTGTTGGACTGGTTGTAACATAATCCCTAAATTGAGAAGGATGAGCCTCTCTCTCTCTCTCTCTCTCTCTCTCTCTCTCTCATCTGATGACTCCCATCGACGTCTGTCCACCCCTCTCACTCCTTCCCCCATGCCCCTTATTCCTCTTTATGCGTTCCTCTCTCCTTTCCTCTCTCCCTCTCTGTCTCCCTCCCTCCCTCTCTCTCTCATTCTCCTCCTCGCCCTCTGTTACAGTTGACACAATGGCGTAAGAGTCGCTGTCGATTCCACACCGATGAGCAAACACACAAAACAAATATTTAAACAGAAGTGTCTTTGTTGCGGATTCAATGGATCGGAAAGAATTGCCTCGGACGGACCGCGGGCCCTGGGAGACTCACTCCGGAGGGAAGAAATTCAATGTAATTGCGGGATTACCTCGATTACTGCAGATTAGGGGGGTGAGATGTAATTGGGTGGTGAGTTGCACCTCTTTAAACGAGGTCGCTCGTATTTTATTGTTTTAAAGATTTACGCTCGATCAATGCTCGTATACCTTTTCGTTGATCTACGAAAGAGCTGCGAGAATGCGTGTGAGTGAGTGTGTGTGTGTATATATATATATATATATATATATATATATATATATATATATATATATATATATATATATATATATACATATATGTATGTGTATATATATGTATATGTAGATATATATATAGTGTATATATATATATATTTATATATATATACATATTCTCAACTGTTTTTTGGGATGAAGCTGATAGACCCATGCCCGATCATGGTCGTGAAAGGTCCTTACCTATGGGATAAATTCAAATACACCCCGCTTTACGTAGCACAATATAAGGATTTACCAGTTCCAGTAAAGTTCTCTCCCCGAGACACCTGCGCATTTATATAATTATTTATTTTTTTCTTTAGATAAGGTGAATGGGAGCTTATAAATATTATTTTTACGTGATGTGCGACAGGACCTTTTGTAAAGAAAGCAGAAGTAAAAGAGGAGGACGTTCGTTCTAGAGAAGCCACTTCCCCGATTTTGAGAGGAAAGATGATAAGATTTATCCCGAAAAATTAATTAATAAGAAAACAATTCCAGGATTTAAACGGAGGTGGCAATGAACATTTAAGTCATAGAACAGCTAAACTTCTTGGGGTAACTACCATTTAGATTGCAGATAAGTTGACGTAAAAATAATCTATGCCTTGGAAATGTATGCAGAAATACTCATGGAAAATTAAGAGGCAAACATCCCCATCATCATCAATATCGAGTGAGCGTTCGATTTTCCCTTTTAGGGCTTTTAGACGTGAACTGCGTTCTCATCGCTTCTATATCGTAAATTTTTGCGCCCTCCTTCCTCTTCCATTCTCATCAGAAGTCCAAACCATCTCAGACTCTGGAATCTCGTTCTGTAAGACATTAACCACTAGCGATCAAACGCCAAATCTAAGAAGACAGTCAAGGGGTTTCCAATAATGGGCATAACACTTTTATGCAAAGAAGCGGAAGTCCTTGAAAAGGCAGGTAACTTGCCGGACGATAAATATAAACATAAATATATATATATATATATATATATATATATATATATATATATATATATATATATATATATATATATATATATATATATATATATATTGTCACGTTAGTGATGGTTTTGCGGGAACTGCTGGTTCCCGCTCGTTCCTTTTTGTGGATTGCTGCCTCCTTACCTTCAAGTTTTTTTTTTTTGTTTTGATGTTTTCGTCAGTGAGCTGCCGTTTTTCTTTCGTCAGTCGGGTCTGGTAGGGCAGAGAGTAAGTGGCAGCAATAAGTTTTTTGAGTCGACGTTGGAAATTTTTGAGCAGCAAATTGGAGCACGCCTACGAAGTGGAGCACGACGTAGAGGTGGAGTGCGACCATGAGCAAAGTCGTGTGACCTTGAGCTGCTCATCTTTGATGACAGCGTGAGGCTGTCCTGACGTCTCCATCGGGGTTTTCTGGTTGGTGGGTTTTTGTCCCTGTTGCACAGCTGAGGGCTGTCTTGGTGCCCCGATGGAGGACGTATGTTTGTTTTTTTTTTTTTTCTGCCTGCTGTTGTTTATTTTTGCCTTTTGTTTAAAGCTACTTTTGGTTTATAAAGTTAATTGTTTAACTTTATTTTGTTTAGTGCCGCCTTTTGGCCTTTATTGTACTTATGGTTTTTATCTTTTTGCCAGACTTGACTCACTTGTAAATATTGTAAATAAATTAATTTTAAGCTCATTTTATTGTTTTTGTTGTTTTCCCCTCCTTTGTTTGTTGCATCTGCCGTCAGTCATGACAGCCCCGTCCTGAGTATGTTAAAGAACCTGCATAACGGCCCACTCGGGTCGTTACATATATATATATATATATATATATATATATATATATATATATATATATATATATATATATATATATATATATAATGTACATATTATATATATAATATATATATATATATATGACATAAGGTGTACAACTATCTTAGAACAAGGAGGCTAAGGTCGACGATAATACCATACACTTATATCAAAAATTTTGAAGGACTCATAGGCAATCTTCCTAATTCCAAAATTTACACGAAAAACATGGTGAGTTATTAGACAGATAGACAGTAATCAAGTAATCAGGTGAATCAAGTGAAATGTTTTCTGTCCAAGCGTCAACTTATGAGTGAGGGCAAGGGATGTGTTTAAGGTGGTCATCAGTAAAATACCCGATAGGTTAACTTATAAAATGTCTCTTGTATAGCGCAAAAAATGAGATAAATAAGAAAATAAGTTAAAGAAGGGGGTAGCAAAATCTTGACCAAGAAACTTTTAACCTAAATGTCACTACTTTTGTAAACCACATTATGAAGCAATCTGACATAAAGAAACAAATTTTTAAGAGAAGCATAAACCGAGATTAGAGACAAGGCCAAACCTATACAGAGGAAATTTGCGTAACAGAATCTTACATCTGGCATACGAGAGGCAACAAAAGCATGAAGCATCAATATGAATTATATTATTTAGCTATTTAACTAAATTATAACAGTGTATTAGGAAACCTAACATCCTGAAAGGTCTTTAAGACAACTTGATAAATTTAGCAAATGCAGGCTTCCTGGAGAAAGAGGAAGATTTACCTTATCGTAACAAGCTCCTGTTGTCTAATCGTTTTGAAACTGTCTGCGAAAAGACAGGCTCTACTTTGTAAGCTATGAGAAATAGTAAATAGAATACAATAAAATATAGAATTTAGGCCAAACGCCAAGCGCTGGGACCTATGAGGTCATTGAACGCTGAAAGGAAACTGACAGTAAGAAGTTTTGTAAGGTGTGACAAGAGAAAAAACATCGCAGTTGCACCATTGAACAATCGTTACAGAGGGTGGAAAGTCAATGGTAGAAAGAATATGAACGGAGGTACAGTAAAAGGAATGAAAGAGGTTGCAGCTAGGAGCCGAAGGAACGCCGCAAAGACCCTTCAGTAATGCCTACAGTGCACCATGTGAGGTGCACTGACATCACTACACCCTACGGGCAATGGTAAGTAGCCTTTTCGTTATACGATGAATGGCAATGTGAAGATGGTACAGAGAGATTAAAAGTCACTGGACTTGAGCTGCACTATAGGCAATATCTTGAATCCCAGACGAAGCACCTTTAGGATAACCACATAATATATAAGAATCCTCGGGCTTTCGGAAATTCGTTTAAATTTTGACTTTCTCTGCAAAGGCAGCTCAGTGCAAAGAAATGAAGGTCACATACAGAGGGAATCTTTAGGCCTTCAATGTCCAGGAGAACTAATCAGAGTGAGTAAGAAAGATGTCCAATTAGCTCCTGGACCGTCTCACTATCTAAATGTATCATATCCCTTGTCCCTTGAAAAATTAAAAGCAGTTTCATAATCAGCCAATACGTCAACGGTCCCTTGAAAACAGAAGTACTTCTCCTCAGGCATGCCTTCACCTCATGTGCTCTGCTCAAATGCTGAGCATCTGTACAGGGGATTGTATGGTGTAACTTGCCTGTCAAGCAGACCAAGGTTAACCCTTAATGCTCAGGTGAGTCATGCTAGCAACTTGGGTCAGTTGCAATTCTTTACGCTGAAGAACGAAAAGTTAATGTGAATTAACTGTATGACGAATCATTCTGTATAGGTGAATGGAATATGCTAAAGGTAACACTTACTGTAAAATTAGATGAAGACATAATTCACCAAAGATGCATTCCATTTGAGCAACATGTTGACTGATTGAATATAGAATTTAGGCCAAAGGACAAGCACTATGTCACTCAGCGCTGAAACTGAAATTGACAGTAAAAGGTTTGAAAGGTGTAATAAGCGGAAAACCTCGCAGTTGTACTAAGAATCAATTGTTAGGGGAGGGTGGAAAGTAAGATGGAAGAAAGAGAATATGAAAGGAGGTACAGTAAAAGAAACGAAAGGAGTTGCAGCTAGGGGCCGAAGGCACGCTGCAAAGAACCTTAAGTAATGCCTACAGTGCACCGCATGAGGCGCACTGATGGCACTAACCCCCTTCGGGGGAACAAGATGCTCGACCTAAAAATGGGTTGTTTTAGACTTGTTTAGCTTAGTTAAGGCAACCGCACACATCAGTCATGGCTAATACAGCAGAAACTTCACCTGGCTTTAGAACGACTTGCCCCACGGGGTGGTTTGAACCAGTGTTTCGGTTTCTGCAATTCAATGAAGGCAAAAAGAATGCAAAGAATCTGAACAGTCCTTCGTTTGCCAACACATGTCATTAGGATAACGCAACATGTGGTTAGCGAACACAGGTGAACCCACATCTTTAAAACCTAAAGATAGTCTTTAGTATTATAAAGGGAA